>NC_049980.1:29389748-29464156 GCF_000003815.2 Branchiostoma floridae | reverse complement strand
AAAAAAGTTTAGGTTTAGTACCACATTTGCGGGATTTACCGTACACATATTGCGAGGGAAAACAAAGTAGCTTTAACTACGAATAAAGACGTATTACTGCCAGAGGTCACGACCTCTACTGGAAGGTAAATCTGCGCTTGGGCAACAGCAGTGGCAGGGATGGATGTGTCAGTGGCACAGAGTCATCCCCGCCGGAACATTTGTCACCAGAGTCACCTCCATACACATGCCACCCACCGAATCAATCACATGATGAACAGCCCTAATTCCTGGGGAACCCAATTAACAAACCTAAGTGTGAAACAGATGCATTATAAGATTTTCATCAATAATCTTGTTTTCCATGGCCGTTCTCGGATGGCTCAGGATTACAGATGGTCCTGTAATAGCGACGGCATTTCTCTTTCCAACGCTTTGCTTGTAGAGGAATTAGGGAGCACGGATGCTGCGTGTCATACGTTCTACTTTTCCTGTCACAAGTTCAGAACTGTGTGGCAGATCCCTGGTCTCCCCGCTGGGTCATGCCGTCTCATTAGGTTACAGTTTCTTACAGCAAAGACAGGCACTGGGATTAGGAAGGTGAGACCCGGGAGCTGACAACAATTGGATGAACCCTCTTGAAGGATGGAGCGAAGGGACCGAGAGTTGTAGGGAAACTGAGTGGGGCACTGACTGACTTCTTAATCAGTTTTGTAAACCATATATATACATGTACATGTAGCATGGCAAGCAAAGGTGGTCTGTGTTATTTACCATGAGACATTACATAATCATGTAACTCAGCTTGTAGTCGTAATCTGCCTTTAGACCCTAGATAGATCAGTTTAAAGTGTCGTAATGACCTAGAATGAAACTGCCAGCTCTTAAAAGCCTCTGTCGGCACAATTGCCTAACTTGCCCAACTCACATCATTGCCTTGCAAATAGCATTGGTTATGAAGTTACTTTCCAGGCTAGGTTAACGTAATAGTACTTTCCTGGGTAGCCTTAACAAGATCAACTTTAAGTTACAGTAGTAGTTTTTCATATCTTGACATGAACTTTGCATTTATTGTGGAAAAAAAATGATTAAGCAATTCCTTTTTTCTATGTGGATGTGACTGAAGACTTTGATTGTAGATGTGTACAAAGCAAGTACCCTCTACTTCAGGTCTCCTTGGTTACACCCCTTTTATCTACAGTACAGGCTGCCACTTGCTGAGCAACCGCTGAAGGACCAAAAGTTTGACAGATCGCTCAACAATTTCAAGGATTAAAGCTTTCATGTCTAGTTTATGTTGTCTTTTAAATCACAAATTAACTTTCTGCATCATATATCGATAATCATAAAATCAAGGGTCACAAAGATGTCTGTCAAGTGATAAAAACAAAGTTTCGGTCACTCAACAGTTGCTCAGCGATAGCGGTCTGGTGGAAAGTGGTCTTACACAAGACATAAATGACGAACAAATCGGAAGCTATGCTGGAACTTTATCTGCCCAGGTGATGAGTGATGAGTTTGCTGTTAGTCTGTGTGTGTGGCTGGGATAGGACAGAGCCTGGGGACAGCTGTTCTCCTGGTTATCTGTGTTCCACAGCCCCAACAACCACCCTACACCAAGGATACCTTTATCCATCAGCCTTGCCCTTTCCCACCCCAACCTCCCTTATTGATCGAGTGTCAAGAGCACGCTGATAGAACACTGCCCTTGCTGCACCCTGGCATGCTTTGTTGTGCCCCGAAAATGCAAATACGGGACAGGTTTTCCCGACTTCCCCAATGAAAAGTTCCCAACTTTTTGTCCCCGGCCGGGCAGAACTCGTGCGTACCGCTGTGGATGAATGAGAAGTTTGTACACACGGCCCTGTCGAGGGTCAGAACCCTGGCAATGTGTTCACTTCTGGAGACAATACGAGTTGACGCTGGCTAGCAAAAGGTTTCCATAGGATCCCTCCACCGGATCTGGTATGTGTTAACACTGAACTTTGAGACTGGCTACCTATAGCTAGTGATAAGTAGGCATTGGGATCTGACAATAAAGGGATGTGGCAGAGTGTTGGAGGAAATCATTTTCATTGACCTATTACAATCTTTACCTCTATAAATGGAGGTATTGTTTTCAGTTTTTTGTCAAGGTGTGTGTTCAAGTTTGCCCCGAGTTTGAAGTGGTAACTGGCAGGATGGGAAGGTTGAGCTGGCCTGCATTGTTAGGTAGGCTGGAAGGAAGTGAAGATTGCCACATGGCCAAAAGTCAGGAGGATGGCATGCCTCCAAGACAAGAGTGGGGCTTGTAATGTATGAAATGTACATGGTCAAGTTATGTTTTAGAAATTTACAACAACTTTAAACATTGCAAGGAGACAAAATTTGTTGTTCGGTTTTGTACACGTCTGACTGAGACTGGGATGTCGAAGAAAAGTTACCAAATTTTCAACCACTTCTCTCATAATGAAATGCGTTGGTTAACGCTTTGACCAATTCATGTTTTTTTCAGGGAAGTGGGCAGAAGTGTCATAAATACAGAAACAGTACAGCCAAATCTAAGTTTCCAAACTTTTTGTGCTCACTCACCCTCACTATCCAGTTCCCTGTCAGGCGAGGGTTAGACGTGTAGAATATAGTAACCCTAGCCCTTGAAATGTCAAACTACCATGGTATGCAATAATGTTTTGTTGGCACAGTGCATTTTAGACACAGACAGTCACCGGCAGAATGTCAAGTTCATTATCCTCTTCTAATACTCCCCACGCCACCTGAGGTGCCTCTCTGCCACTGCCTCTCCATGGCGAAACGAGCGCAAGTAAAGGAAACGCAAGGTAACATGATTCTAGTGACATTTTTGACAACCTCTAAACACTGTTGCCCAGAAGGTTAAAGAACTACTTAAGCAATACTTGTCCTTTCCTATAGTGACAGTTGGCCAACCTGCATTAACACTGGATAAGCAAATTCAAGATCACCTCTTGCTTACAGCTAATATTCTACACGTATAACTATGACTAAAACTTAATAAGACCCCCTTTCCAAACCCCCAAAGGAGACTATGACTGCTGAGTGACCACCAAACGACAAAAAATTTGACAGGTTGCTTGATGAATTTCATAAATAAAGAACAAATTTTCTAACGTTTTCCGTCTTTTCTTGTGTCTTAAATCATACTTTTACATCTGGCATCATAAAATCATGAAATCAAGGATTACACAAGTCCAGTTTTGTCACAGTGTGGTCACTCAATGGTTACTGTGAAGTGGAAAGGGGGACTTTACAGCAACATTAGGTCTCATTGACGTAATACTCTGAATGGATACCCGAAAAGAATTCCGACCCCAAAAATAAACGGCTGCATGGACACATTTGAGAACAGCCAGCCAAACTGATCTCGAAAGTTAGATTGGTGAAAGCTTGTTTGTAACTGAAGAAATTAGCAGGTAAAGTTTGGCAGCCACGTGCTAGGTCGGAGGTACACAGTCCTGGGTATTGAGTGGTGCTGTTGTACACTAACAGCGAAAAAGTGCCTCTTGCGGGGATTGCCTAATTGTAGTTTGTAATTGTTATAAACAAAGAACGTATGTCTATTTGTCATTGGCAATCTTTTTCCTACAAATAAATGTGCTCAACATAGAATGAATTATATGCTGACATTTCCTGTAGCTTTGTTACAAATGCGCCCATGTAAAACACGTATTATAACACAGAAGTCTACGGGAAGCAAAAACTCATCAATGAGACCATTAAGAGTCTGCCACAGTTATGTTTATAAGCAGGATTTAGCAGGGTTGGACAAGTCCACTAGCCCAAATGTACCAGGCAAGTGAAAGTGCAGATTGGGGAAGCCCATGTCTTTGCTTCATTTAAAAATTGCAACGAGACAGTACAGTATGATATATAATACAATATTATACAGTAGACAATACAGTATATGTCCGATTGAGCAAGATTTTTCCATGAGAGAGATTTTACACATCAATTTTCACATTTATGGCATCAAGCTTTGGTCAACACAGAAAAATAGAGCCAATAATGAAACGATTCCATTGCTGGAAGTGGAAATACATAGGAAAGTTCAGAAAACTATTGTCTAGCCCTGATTTAGCCAGATTGACAAGGTGCGAAGGTGGTTCATTACAGCCTTCACTGAAGCACCTGTAAAACATGTATTGTAATACAGAAGTCTATGGGGGAAAAAAACTCATCAATGAGACCATTAACAGTCTGCCACAGTTACGTATATAAGCTGGATTTAGCAGGGTTGGACAAGTTCGCTAGCCAAAATGTACCAGTGATGCAAGTGAAAGTGCAGATTGGGGAAGCCCATGTCTTTGCTTTATTCAAATTGCAACGAGACAATACAGTATGATATATAATACAATATTATACAGTAGACAATACAGTATATGTCCGATTGCAAGCAAGATTTTTCCATGAGAGAGATTTTATATATCAATTTTCAAATTTATGGCATCAAGCTTTGGTCAACACAGAAAAATAGAGCCAATAATGAAATAACTCCATTGCTGGAAGTGGAAATACATAGGAAAGTTCAGAAAACTATTGTCTAGCCCTGATTTAGCCAGATTGACAAGGTGCGAAGGTGGTTCATTACAACCTTCACTGAAGCACCTGTCACCGTGGCAACTTGGCGTTGCCCCTGCACCTGTGACGCTCATGGGTTACGACAGGTGAGACTGGAGGGCTTTCCGTACATGACACGTCTGTAGCAAATGGTCTGGGCATGTCATCTGTGCTTTGGTACGGGAAGGTTGGTGACATACAGGCAACATGACAAGGCTTCCTCTCCTGCCATGGTTCCAACATCACTTTGGCATGTAGGGCTTGCCTTGTCTTCAACAATGAGAGGAACTAAAGCATGACTCAGCGGCAAGTTTTTTTTTTGTACATTGCCAGAATTGCATTGGGTCATGTGGCATAACTACAGGGTGTTATATCAGCCCACCTGAAACACCAGGCTAAGCAGATTAACACAAGACACATTCTGTACTTGACTAAGTTCTCTGAACTATGATACCATTACAGTGGCCCTGATGCTCTAAAGAAATATCTTTAGAACTTTTACAAAGTCATGACTTATCCACATTCAAGAAAGTTCCCTGGCATCAATAAGTTACACATAGAATAGATCTTTTCCTTTACCCATTCTATGTCTAGTTTACCGATCCTGATCTCTTGATGTGACCTTTTCAATGGCTCTTGTTCTAGGAAAATACAATAACAGTAAATAGTGGGTTACAAATGACCATATTGTTGTAATCCTACTAGTACTTTGCCACAAACTTCAGGCAACATTTTTGTGCTGCTCTATTCTTTAGCCAGTAGATTGCCATGATCTTGTGGGTAATACAGCATGTTCCCAATACAGACTTAGGAAATGAAAATAAAGCTATTTATCAGAGGACACAAACTGCCACCAGAAGTGGAAATCATGTTCCATGGCCGTGGCCCGTCCTTTGTGCGCCAGGGGACCCCGTCAACCCGTCCCATTTTCCGCCAAAAATATTGTGAAGTTGGGGCGAGCTCCTTTGTGCGACCTGAATCTGCGGAGGAAATTGAATTTGCAGCTTTGGCCTACCTCGCTGACAGTTTAAGACCAGGTATCTGTCAACTGACAGCCCACAACCAAAGCCCGGTTCTTCTGGACCTGTCCTCCCAGGCCCTGCAGCAACACTGGGTTGTGACATTATTGATTCCGCCCGGGTGTGATGAGCATTTGTAGCCGTATCGTGTGACACAGCACGCTCAGGTGAGGCATTACCTGCCGGGAAGGGGCTAATGTCACGGCTACATGACACAAATGTCACGGACATTTTGCGCTGATAACCAATGCCGGTTCAGACCCTGCCCCCGCGGTATTGATCACGCCGCCAGGAGCTGCGGTATCGGGTGGCAGAACACGGTTTGCCTCCACCACGGCTCGGGGCAAAATAGCTCCCATCTTTAATCTCTCAATCTGCCGTACTCTGTTCTAACCTACTTGGTGTTTAGGGGCAAAGCAGTGCAAAGAAAGGCAAGAGACTTATCTAATACCACAAGATCACAAGTTAGGCCGGGGGTATAAGTTACATTGCGTGTTGTGGACAAGAGTAAGCTCATGGCTATTACCTGAATGTCAACAGGAGACTGCCTGAATATTGAGAATGTCAAGACTTGTGTGGCACCGCTACTTTTGCGTAAGAGTAGTTGTGACTTCTTGATCCACTTCATCTTTGTTGTGCGTCGCTAGGCAATGCTTGATAAATAGAAAGATGCACAGGAAAGTAACATTATACAGAATGAATGCCACCAAGCTTTTAGCACAGCAATGTGAAACACTTAAAGGTCCCACTTGTCCACGTAACAAAAGTTAACTTCAGATGGCATTTGAAAAGAATGTATAGCCAAAAGTGAAATGTACCATTTTGATAGCCAGCAAATTATTGCCTACTTTATGATGTGACATCCAAAAGTATATTAGTACATTTTGAGAGCAGTAGTAAGTTTTCATTGCTTAAAGAAAAGCTTTCGCGAAAAATCAGCTAGTAACACACAATATGACCCATGAGAAATATACTATGTATTGATTGGTATGCAGGAGTTGAATGCAGAGTTAGTTTACAAATTTATCCATATCAAGGAAAAAAATTTAGTTTCGGATACTGAAAACAAACTTTTCATAAAAGGTAAAAGCAATGCCGCAATACTATCTGTTTCTGATGTTGCTGCTACTTCATTTAATCACAGATTTCTGGTAAGATGCCATCATTTACCAGAGATGGATTTTCAAAAGTTGTGCCGGGATGATACGGTCGCACCGGTGGCATTAGAGAGATAGGGGAGGGTTCGCCTTAAGGAAGCATCATGTAGGAAAAAGGCAATAAAGTCAGCGGTGTCAGGCCTGAGTGTCACCACTCTTTGATCAGATCACAGCAGAGATACAACCTTTAGCCCTGGCAGCATCGATTTCTCCATGTTGAAAACAGAGATAGTCGCTCAGCCACACTTAAGAAAAAAAAACAACCCACGGCCAAATACGTTCAACGCAAGTGGAAAGGCAAGAGCAAGGAGGTCACAGATTGTGTTTTGTTGTACAGATTGTGAACACGGCACCTGTTGTAGCCCACCTCCCTTCACCCATCCAACACCCTTCAGACAAAGCACATTGAAACAAATGACTGTATGGATCCCACCCAGAATTGCCTGGGGGAATAATATACTGTCGGGGTACATGTCATGAAACGTATCTCCAACACCAAGTCACAGACACTTTGCTTCACCTGCCACCAGCTAATGTCCCAGGCATTTTGCTCGCCAGAGATAATACCTGCCACCGGCTCCGCGTCCCCGTCATTTGTCTTCCCGGGCGCAGGTATTAAAAGTTCAGATAGAAAATATATATCTACAAACTAGATGCATTAAGGATCGCCTCAGGATGGTAATATTCAGCCAGCTGTATCTGTGGCGCGGAGTTGTCGACATTTGGGTCCAGCTGCTCGGCGGTGATATCACCTGAATATGACGCGGCCCTGCCACCGCTGACATCTCCAGGATGGAGGAGCAGCCCAGAGTACTTTGCAGTGATCACTTCTGGGTGACAAATTGTTGTCATTTGTACACAGTGGGATGAGCCCAGCCTTAGCGCTCCGATGTCGGACATTATTTCTCGCTGCGTTGCCACAGCAACGATGCTACGAGTCAAACGTGGAAATTAAAGAGTTCTGGAGCGAGGCTGCGAAGAATGCTATCTGTGTCTTCAGTCACTTTAAAACACATTCTCCAGGAAAAGTGGTAAATCTAGACACAGTCAACTTTACAAGGCAAACCTGAAGGTACAGTAAACTATATATCACAAAAAAGTTTGAACATACAGATGATTTCATGAAGCTATTAGTGTAAAATGAAAACAAACCATTGGTAAATCTAGACACAGTCAAGTTTACAAAGCAACACTGCATTAAGTTCTGGCAAACCTGAAGGTACAGTAAACTATATGCCACAGAAAAGTTTGAACATACAGATGATTTTATGAAGCTATCAGTGTAAAATGAAAACAAACTTGAGTCAAGAATTTGTCTGACTTGAGCCTGTATTCCAAACCATGTACGTGTATCGATTAGCAGTTCAAAGAAGAAGAGATAAGGCACTGTAGTAAAGGACACCTTGATATCAGGCAGAATAAGGTGTTGGCCTGAAGCATTATTGACTTGGGACAGCCTGATTGCACAAGATGTATCTGGTCACTTCTTATATGACAGAGCAAGATATTCTAGTCTGATCAGTCACTCCCCATAGGCACCTGTAACATTGTATGACAATATAACTTTTGATTGAGTTTGATGGTGCTGAACCGTGTAGAGTTTCAAGTATAGGAATCACAAATAGCCAAATGTGAGGATGCACACAATGTGTTTTTTTCTAAGGTATAGGCAGGCCTTTTCAATTTCCCTTAATTTGTAGGGAAAGCCATCTTCTATCTATGTAATGACTAAAGGATAAGGTCTGCCATCTCCAATAGCCTTGTTCACGCGCAAGGCCAAGGAGATTCAGAAGCAGACTTTAGCTATGAACAGTTTTCTCAAGTTTCTGACAGGGCAAGGTCACTTGTAAGAAAGTAAACGGACAAACAAACAAACATGTAATCAATTGTTAATGTCTAATTAGACAGCTTGTTACAAGTAAGACATTGAGAGTGAAATCCGGTGCAGTGGCTTACAGGTGTACAGTTCAGGATCTCAATTACCATACCAGACAACTGTGGCTATGGATGGCCTGCATATGTCTGTCACTTCACAGGTAGCATTTTGATCTGTCTCATTACAAAAGGCTATGGCTGGTTAATAGGGCAGGACCCATAACAGGGATCAGACTGGTATAAAATTCTCCTGCAAGGTGTCTTTATGACTCAGAATAAGAAACAGCCAAGCCTTGTCGCACATCTGCAAGAGGGCAAACACATGCAAGCCTTCACATACACAAATCCTTCTCTGCAGGAGGGACCTTGACAGGTCTCCCAAATGCCCAACATTTTTGCAAACCAACATTAACCTCTGCTTTATTTTTAGTCAGGACCGGCAGCCAGACACCAGGCAACACATCATTAATCATAGCGTAGCCTTCTTTGACATCCCAGCCGTGTGGATCTGTCTCGAACTCCGTCTCGTTCCGCCGAGCGTGCCTTTGAAAATAGAAAAGCAAGAACGCAAGTCCCTCTTCTTCGTAGGCTTTTCAAAGTTTTGCAATCTTCACTACTTCAGAAATTTTTTTGCCAGTACACAAGATATAAACAATGAATGCCGCCATTTCGAACATTTAATGCAGGCTGTCTTGACACTGACACACTTCTGACCAGGAGGTGAAACCCCTGTTCAGTGCCCCATCGTAGCGACCGGATCTGGCAGGGTCCTTGGCATCAGGAGGAGTCGGTTCCATTGCTCTGACATCTGGTGGACAGCAGGCATGGACAACAGATGGTCCAGCCTTCTCCTTCCCCTGCCCTAAACTACGCCCCGCCCACATGACCCTGGCAACAAGGGTAAGGTTTCAGGGGAGGGGGGGCACAGGTTGTTCATCACTGGTCCTGGGTCATAGGGCAGGAGGGGGACAACTTGACCTTGTAAAAGTTGCTGACATGATTGAAGGAAAATCTTATGTTTTGAGTGGAAAAAAAATGGTATGATTACTTCAAGGCATCGATAGTTTTAAAACTTTGCAATAGAAAAGTGCTAAAAAAAAGGTCAAAATCTGACTTGACTGATGTGATTGTCCTATTCTTCTTTCATAAAAGTTTGGATGATTTTGAAATACATCTGAAAATGGTGTCAGATCTGAGATCTATCAGAATCTATATTTCGGGCTTTCAAATATACGACACTTTCTCCACGTTACTCCCAGCTTTAGTAGTCACCACTGAAAAACAAGTATATCATCATCAGCAATGCCCACTAACAAGACATTTATCCCTCAATACCAAACTACAACCATACTCTACAGTTGCTTTCTCTCTTCTCCACAGTGACATCTTCATTTTTTTAAAAGACTTTCAACTTTTACCTCTGTTGACTGGAAGGTCACTGGGAAATTCTGCGTTCCCGAGCAAATGTAACACAGAAGCAACAACGTAGGACATTCCAAAGGACACTGTCCCCATAAATCCGCATTAGGAGGCAAGGTATCTGGAAGCATATGGTTGATTTCCTCCTCACTATGGCTGAATAATTGACAAGGTGGCGCACTAAAACGTTGGCATTAAATATGGCCGTAATCGTCGTGACAGAGTAAATCTACATTTGGGGAAGCTCTAAAACCACACACACAATTTACGCTGCCAGTTAATTTTTATCTTACTCAGTTAAGGTCCAAGGCATAAAGATTCAAGGTGCCTTTCACTCTATTATATCAGGTATCATCCCCTGTCACATTGTCAGGGTTGGCACAAACATAACGTAACTGCACTAGGTCCCTCACACTAGATACAATTTCACATCCTTCTAGACTTTAAACTTTAAAGGCAATAAAGGCTTATTATACTGATATCCCCCTTTCTCTCTGTGGTACAGTCCAATCACCTGTCTATAATACACACAAGTAGTGTAGGGCTCGAAAAACTGGGCGCATATGCACTTTCATGCACTCAAATTGTACCTAATTTTTTACAGTGAGTGAACAGGTGCATCTAAATATTTCCATAGGGTCATGCACAAAAACATATTAAAGGTTCTGTTGTATGCCAGTAGATAGGATATTCATAACATTTAATTGACCAAAAAAAAGAGAAGAAAACCTTTCTTGAATAACATGACTTTGTTGAAGAATTTCAGATTTCAGCTCAATAGAGAAACAGTCAAATTTATTGTAAGATTTTACTAGAGCACACATTTTACTATGTGCTCCTAAAATCTTTTACCTTGATTTCTAAGTTAGGTACACCTGTGTACTCATTCACAAAAATGAATTTCGAGCCCTGGTAAGTATAACATTTCCAAAGTAGACAGCTTCAATACTTCCTTGACGGATACCATGAATGCCTATAGAAGCTGGTAAGAATTTTATAACAAAGCCATAAGTGGAACAGGTCCCCTGCGCCTTAACTTTTGTGGCAAGGCAGGGCGGCTAGATAACATCCTTACAGCCACCTGCCCCACAGGGTCCATTTCCATTGGCTTATCACTGATGAAAACAGGGGTCAGAAGCACTGACCAGTGCCCTGACCTACAAAGTCTCCCCAGTCAAATGTCAACTGTGATTCCTTCTGTCAAGGGGGGCTTGCCCGGCAGTAGTGATCGATGGGTGTCAAGCACCAAGGGCCACTGAACGAGGCACCAGCAGCACAGTAAGCTGTTAGCAAAAATGGCTCGCCGAGATTTAGGTAATAAAAATGCGAACAGAAAATCATTTGAAGTCATATTTTTATGGCAAAGATGCTGTAAAAGTTCAATTGCGCTGGAATCATCAGTCTTGCCTTTACTTTTCCTCTGAGGACAATTAATAGGCGGTAGCAGCTTTATCTAAGGAACATTATTGAGTCTTATATATCAAAGGGCATAGCAAGTTTGCCTCTTTTGGCATGCTTGACTCACAAATCAATGAAAATTCTGCAATATTGCATTAAAACCATGTACTTCTAATTAATCATCTAGGTTGTGCTGAATGGCTGTCTGCAGCATTGTTACCCCAGGTGCAATGCCACTTAAGATCACATGGCATACCCTAAGCCATACCACTCAGTGGGCCAGGGAAAATCATATTCTGGTTGCAGTCAATTCTGGACTGAATATAGAATTTTCCTAAAACTATGATAGAGTGGAATTTTTTATCACCAAGCACAGGAATGTTTTAAAGAGCATTTGCAGATAGATGTGCAAAAGTTAGGTGTGACGGGTCGTTAATAGAACCAGTTGCTGCTGCGAAGCATGCCTGCGAAGCTGGTGTGTTACGCCAAAGGGCAGCTATACTGGCTATACACATACAGAATTACTTCTTTCCCTCCACTAAACATGATTATGATACTGAAGAATTTGTTAAAGTTTGCAGCTCTTTAACCACTGCAGCACAGTGAATATCTTTGAGTTTGAGGTTGAAAGAACCATTATCAGTAACATAATGAAAGGCAGAGTATATGTGTGCAGCGTGATGCAATGACAGGTCATGGCAAAAACCCATGGACTTAAAAATGAACTTAAAGAATTACCACAAACAACGTCCAACAGTAGTACTGGGATATCATGAACAGTCAATAAGTAGAAGGCCTGACTATATCAAAATAGCTGTTCTTTAAAATTACATTTCTATCTGAAAGGATAAGAAGGTAGGAGCATCTGAATCTGAGGTGTATGATAACAGTTTTAGCCCCTTTGAAGCTACATGTGCACATATATCAAATGTAACAGCCTCTCAGCATAATTTATTCCATTGTGTGATATCACAATCCCACTCTGTCATTTATAAGGTGGTCTGTCATGGTTTCAGGTCCCAGGCATGCATACCACAAAAAATAATGATATTTAAAATGACATAACAATTTATGTTTCTATCTGTTGAAGTTTGTTTGAGTTATTGTCTTCTATCCCTTTTTCATTTATGTAATTTTTTCTTTTTCTATCTATGAGTTTATATATGTTTATTTGGAAATGCAATAAAAAATAAAAAACATACAAAAATAATGATATAATGGCCATATCCTTCTGTACTTAGAATGACATTTGAAGGTCTACAGGACTAGACTGACAATTTGAAAAAAAGCAAGGCTGTTCAACTGCACAAAAATCGTGTGATATTTAACATGGGGGAGAGATCTCAAAGTTATCACTGACTACTAAGCCCCTCCTCAGCTAGTATCTTGTCATGTGCATAATTTTCTTAATGACAAGTGGTATGGACAAGATGTTGTCTAAAAGTTGAATATGTAACATATTTTATGATTAACATTGCGTTAGTCAGGAGAAATCTCTAGGATATATATTGTACAATGTCATGTTCTATTGTACGTGTATACATTTCTATTAACAGGCATGTTGTTCTGAACGTGTCGAGGCAAGCGGTTGACGTATATGGGATAATCCTATGAATGACAACGCGAAGGCCACAGATATTGGCAACATATTGCAAAATAGTTCAGGAACATGTTCCAATTCGTTCTGTCATACTTATTGACAAGATGCCTCATACACAGCCAATTAGGTGGGAACAACCTATATGTTGGGCTGTCAGGACTCATGAGTTATAATACTCTGCTGCACATATCTGCATCTATTTTGACAAATGTTGTTTTATACATGGAACATTTCCATGGGGACACAAACATAATGGAGCAATCTGAGAAGATGTTATTTGCTGGATAAGTAACATATGTACTGTGTTATTTAGGCCACCTTTTCATCCTTGTCTAGTATGATTAATACTGTGGCAGCTAGGTAAAAGGCACACGGATAGATATTTGCCATGGGGGCACTTAACAGTAGTTGCAGTTGTCTCAGGAAAGAACTCTGGCTGAAGCTATTTGTAGCTTCTGGCTCGAAATTAATAAAACCTTGTCAATATGGAATGTTTGAAAGTATGGGAGAAGTTATACAAACACAGCACCACTTCTGTCTATTGCCTGTGGCCGGTTCTTCTGCTTCAAGCATTTGTCATTTTTCTTAAAAGGGCACAAAACTCTAACAAGGTTACATTCTTATAACTTCTTGATTTTTAGTTTGATGTAAACAGCAACTCAAACATAAATCAAAGCACGGCGGGTGCTCTAACTCTTTCATTCAACTCCATGATTTATTTCACACATTTCTTAACTTTAAGGCGTTAATGTCCAATGTCCAAACTTGAATGTGATTTGCAAACAAACTGTTGGTTGAATTCCATGCTTTATTTTTGTGCAGTTAAGTTTCATTGACTGACAGATTGACAGGGAATGTCTGTCATGAACATCAATATCATAAAAATACTAAAAATGCAAGTAACCTGTAAATGCTGACTTCATGAGTAGAGGTGATGTAGAAATATGTTAAACCCTTCTTAGCCCTTGGTATTGACAGTACTGCTAGTAAAGAAATAATAGAAAAAAAAAATGTACCATTTTCTCTCTTCTTTGTAGCTTACCCTGCTATTTGCAGGTGTATTCAGAGTCTACTTGAGGCTCTGTTTATTTGTGAAGTGACTCTGTGTAATCCATGTTTAAACCAGGCCTGGGGAAGATACACAACACTCAACATGAACAGAACCACTCTTCTTATCTAACAGGTGCAAGTGAAACCTTACCCATACCTTAAGACTTTTTTCATTATCTTTTGACAGCAAAGTTCATAGTTTCTTTTGTCAGTGGGTTTAGAGTTTATTGTGTATCCTGACCCATTCTTAATTAGCAATACCATAGAAGAAAGAGAGGCCATACTGCCCCGAGCTATCAGCCCCTGACAAGGAGTGCATTTAAGGGCAAATGTTCCAGTCTGCGGCTAATGTGGTGTTGCGTGTACCTTGGCCGCTTAACATTTGTAAAAGCTTTCTCCTCATGACATTTCTCCTAGCTACAGTAGCAGTATTACAGAGCTGCTGTTTGCTCAACTTCAGGGGCAACAAAGGTCTTTCTTTCCTGATTTTTTTTTTAGGGGAGGGGGCCTGGACAAATAGGCCAAGAGGGGTGGACGGATGAAGCAGAAAAGCGAGCGATAAATATCTATCGCTCCACAGATGGCCGGACCACCCTTTGTTACAGTGGATCAGCATAGCGCCCGCAAGGTCAATATACACTGAAAAAAACAACAGTGAACCCTTCTTCCTTCTCCCATCCACAGCTGAATAGGGGAAAGCTGGGGTCAAGGGATGCCACAGAGTCAATACCTGGTACCACAATAACCAAAGGGACCCATACACCAGAAACACAGGATGGTCAAAGGTTTTCTGCAGTGATCAATGGGAACTTGTTTGTTTCAGTTGGCGAATCAACCAACAGCATGTCGGCGTGCGTCACGATTCCGTGCGTTGACTTTCAGTCCATCCATTTCCTCTTTACTCCGAATAATGTTCACCGACTTGTGGGAACAAAACCTGGCACTGAGCGACCCAAAAGGGCAACCCTGCCACTGTTGTTGTATCTCCCAGGGTTGCCAGAAAGCTGTAACCGTGAGTGTATGTGTAACCTTGACACAACATGGAAGGTGGGGGTCGTGCTACCTTCCACAGCAATTCCCCACAATTGCCTGCCCTCCAATGGCAACAACTCGCCGGCATTAACCCCTGCGGTTCAACAGGGATTTGGAGAGGCATGAAAACATCTCCGAACTTGTTCACGCTATTTGTGATGTCAGATTGCAGGGCGCCCGGTGGCTGCTGCGGAGATGGAACCTATACAAAATGGCTGATCTGCGGCTGACATCAGAGCCGACAGAGGTCACCGGCAGCACCTATGGGGAAACCATGTTTACAAACGGTGGAGCAGACTAGCTCCTCCTGTGGATTCCAACAAATCCTGATATCTGACTTGTTACATAACAACAGTTTTTTCCACCTGAAGCAACCTGGTGTATTTGAATCAGAAATTATCCGAGTATGACCTAATGATTAGAAAATGCAGTTTCGGTAATACAAGCACTTTCCTGTCATGCACTGAATTCAGATTGTGAAATTCGATTTTAGGCAATACGATGGTACCAAGGTCATTGTGGTAGTATAAAATCTGTTGATAATGAATACCATGGGATTGATCTTCATACATTCATTCTACAAGATGTTCAAGCAAACAAACCTGAAAGGTGCCATGCCCTGCAGATGAACAAAGAACATCATTTTGAAAAGTTTGGTTGGTGGTAAAGAAGGCCTTTCATCATGTCAGCTTATTGACAAGTAACTGTCATTTAGAATGAATTTGAGAGGGGAAATTGTAATAGATTTCCTATACTATCCTATAGACTTCACAAAATCTAATTTCCTGGGTATAAATTAGTTCTAGCAGGTACATCTTTTATACTAGATTTATTACATGTTATTTTTCTATTGTTTCCTGTTTTTTTTCTCTTCTAAACAGTTAAAACCATTTGCCATTCTGTTACTTCTTTTCATTTAGCTTCTAAGTAGTCAGGTTTCACTTAAGTTTGGCCAGTGGTTTAAATGGACATCATAGCATGTACCGTGGGCAGATAAGCCCTCAACTACAGGAATCATGTGGTTCCTGGTTCGAATCTCAGCAGCAGGACTTGTATCTTATAAGCTCACCATACAGAAGGTACATTGTACTTAGCAATTTTATCAACGCACAGCTTCTTCTTTTTCATGATCACATTTAAAAAAACAAACTTTTTAGTTGGTCTGCCTAAACACCTCAAACAACCTCAAACGACTCTAATATGCAGAGTACAATGGTGCAACGACCTTGTGTGGCGCTTTGGTTTCTGCATTTATAAATCTAAAAAACGCAGCAAGTCCCAACTATTTACCAGACTGCTTTTAATTTGATACGTTTGACGAGCTACTTTGGTTTGTAAGTTTTGTCAATTCAGGTACATCCTACTGGTTTGATAATAAAAGATTTATGTGTATACGCCTTGCTCAACTCTCTACAATACAGACAAGCTGGCGTAAATCATTGACTTTCCACGTTGACTCTTGCAGGACAGCGGGGGAGAAATCATTTTCCAATGGCAGTCCCTGAATAGAAGCTTTTTTCATTCGATCACTTGTGGCCGTAATAGCTCACGCTGACAGTCACTGATACAAATGGAAAGAGCAGCCCAGAAGCTTTTTCTGAAAGGAAAGTTTTCCTCATTTTTCACTACAGATTAGGAATGATTGCCAATTGAAGCAATTTAGCCCCGGACGCTACATCATCACATTATTTGTAATGGTTCTCAAAAGCCCAATAAAGCCGACACAAAAGATCTGCGCTGACTTTTGTGGGTCAAGATCACTTGGAGGAGAAAAGGTCTTCCAAACATTCCCACTTATTACGTACAGGTGAGCCTCGACGGCCATTTCTTCCAGTAAACAGAAGCCCTATCTTGCATTTGGTCCTTCTGCTCAGCAAGCACTGACAAATCCTTAAATTGAACACCATACTACAGGAATCATTTATTTAACAACCAGACTGGGCTCCTGCCATGTTAGGATGGCTATTACAGGTCAAACCCTGCAAGGAGAGGCACTTCTGCTGATCTCGGTTTATTCTTCTTTTCATGCAGTCTTACCTGTTGTGTTTATCCCTAAATCCTACGTCAATATAACACAAAACTATCATTCTTTTTCTCTTGTGGTGGAGGCGTATCTGTCTTCCTTCAGGAAATCCCGTCCTATCGCCCGGCAACAGCGTTTCTTCCCGAGTCCCTTCCTTCTGAAGCGAGCAGGGCAGACCTTGCCCATTGCTTCACACAGGCTTAACTGTCGGAGCGATCGGGGCTATATAAATGGAAAAGTCCTCTCTATTGAAGCTGGGATTTGGTGACCATTAAGGTGACATTGCGGCTGGATTAACAAAGCACTGCTGAACAGGGTGCCGGCCAGGGCAGGGAAAGATATTACGATCCAGGAGGGTCCGTTTGGTGATGTGGGTGGTTTTCTGCTATCAGGCCTGGCCACTGTGACCCGTTCAACTTCAAAAACTTGTTAGATGTGAAACGGCCAAACGAAAGACCATCGGATAAAACGCCACACGGGCAGATGTGACTCCTGGGGAAATTCTTTCTATTATCTTTAATGGGGGCTCTTAAGCAGTCAATATGCATGGTACTGTATATAGGAAACTGAATATAGACTCTACTTGATGTGATCTCTAACCTTAGAGCATTTCCCAAATAACTTAAGAAAATCATAGAAGAACACAAATATAGGAAAATATTCATCTAAAATATCCATTGACTGCTATACCTGCCACATTTAAAAAAAAATACCATTGGTTTTAGAGCACTGAAATAAATAACAGAGAGATTATTTTTAACTTTGTGCCCAAAAGCTATTTGCAAGTACAGTACATGTACATGGTAGAAACATAGGCAAAATACATGTGGCAATTGAGAGTAATTAACATTAAAGTCAAATACCAATATTGACCAAGACCATTTTTTTTCAAGCAGAGGAAGACATAAGGCCCCACTTATTTTTTTTAGATTACACTTTGTGGGTTCTATAATTTTAAGAGAAAAGATCTAAAGCACTCAGTACATTAGGATGTAAACA
Organism: Branchiostoma floridae; assembly: GCF_000003815.2. Taxonomy (NCBI): domain Eukaryota; kingdom Metazoa; phylum Chordata; class Leptocardii; order Amphioxiformes; family Branchiostomatidae; genus Branchiostoma; species Branchiostoma floridae. The sequence continues at coordinate 29,446,033 of NC_049980.1, read as the reverse complement.
GAACAAGAGCTACATATATAATTTAAAAAAATCATGACCATAGCATATCTAGAATTTGAAACATCAAAGCAAGTCCCACTGCAGTATCTTAGAAAATCGCTAGGAGGCCCAGTATGGCTCATGACCTTCGTTTTTCTGACCTCTACCAAAACCCTTAAACAAGTTCTTGCCTTAAACTGGCGACAAAAACATAACTTTTGCCAAAGGTAATTATAACTTTGTTAATGCCAGGACGTACTCCGCACATCTAAAACAGTTTAGTGGGTGCTGCAGGTGTTGCACACAGCCTTATCAGTTAGCAATAACGGAAATGGGAAACGTCTTTCGCTAATGTTTCCTGGCAAGATGAATGGGCGGGTTCTGATGATGATGAACTCTCTTGAACTTGGGGTTAATTAACCCATAGAACCAAGGAAAGGCTTTTCTCTCATTCAAAGGTAATGTCCCTGCTCCCTCACATGGGACCCATGTGGAAACCCAGCAATGAATCACACAGATGGAAAAATGAGATCTTCATTACAGCTAAGCAGCTATTCAAAAAGCTGCCTCATTTGTCCAGGTGGGCAATGAGCTAAAGGACCATTTCTGCCAGGGGGGAATTTTCTGCTCCACGGACTCCCACAATGACCCATTTTGAGCAAAGGTGCTTCTTGGAAACAACACACTGGACATGGAACCAGCACTGGCAAAAAGGCAAAATGTGTGCAAGAAATTTTCATGAATCATAAAGTATAAATTTGAATGAGATTATCAATGATTGAAAAAAAAAAGTTGAAATAAAAATGATCAGCAGCAACCTATACTTTTATCAAAAATGGATATAACAGGCGACAGTATAATTCCAGACAAATATCTAAAAATATTAACTCATCTGGTTAATCTATTTTGAAATAATCAAGGTTTTCCGGAATTAAAGCGTTCGTCCGGAATCATACTGTCGCCTGTTACATATAGAAATACAATGATTCTTCAATGATACTAAAAGTTGTGTTTTGAAATATTACAGTTATGATTTTGCCATTTTAACTTCTCTTGCTACATAATAATTGTGGCTAGCTTCAATCTTTTTTTTCTACTATGGAAATGAAATTATAATGTTTTCCATAATGAAGATTTATCATAATGGTGAGAGATATATGGCTACCCTGATAATAATCTTCATCAGCATTTCAATGGGAATTTTGTGCATGAATATGATATGAGGCATGGATAAGGTTAGAAATCTATGAACCATGACAGCACAAAGGACAGTGTTGAAAAAGAACTGTCCACTTTTACAGATCAAACTTTGACAAGCTTGATGGATAGAAGGACTAAATACCATCAAATCGATGAATATAAATCCAAAGTTGATTAGTCTTTAAGATAATATCTGTGTTCTTATGTTGAGAGTTTCCTGTGTTATTTATCAAAGTCAATCCCCAAACTGCAGTATACTGTCATAAACATTTGGTTAAAACTTCGCCCAATACATTGTATCTTTGAAAGTACTGCTGATAGTTTGGAAATTCAAGTCATGTCTTGTTTCAAGTTACTTTTATATACAAATAAGTTTACAAAGATTCAGACAATAGCAAATGCTACGATGTAGGAGCAAATATATAATGTACCCCAGTTATACAGCAGAGGCCTCCTACGAACATAATTGGTATAAAAAATGTATCCCACTTCTTGACTGGTTAAAGTAGTGAGTTCTGCACCTGTATCTTTCAGTTTCAATGAACACTGTGCCCAACCCCAAGTTGACTGACCCCAAACCTGTATTAAATGATTAGGTTAGTGTGACTGGAAACCCCTTCACCAAAATGGAACAACCCAAATGGCTTGTATGCAAATAATAATAGGGCAAATTGAAGTATTTATTTGTATCTAACCCAACATAAATTTCTAGAAAGTTAGCCATCTCATAAAAAAACTGAACTGAAAAAAAGATGGAAAGACCTCAAGGAAAAAACTGCATGGTTTCTTTCCCTATGGGAGAAAAGATTACCAATTATGGTAGAAAAAAGCACTTATGGTACATGTATGCAAATGACCAAAAAGTTCACATAATTTGATATCATTTGCTGGCAACAATCTTTATATTTACAATCATTTACACTTTTTTCTAAGTCAGTGATGAAACACATTCAAACATTGTGATAATATTGCCTGGGAAACATCTTACGGGAGTCAATAAAAAATATACGGTAGCTTTCATTGTATTAAGTCAGCGTGACAATGTAAAATTACAATTTGTAGAAAAAATCATAAAACAGACTTTTAAGCAGCATATAATATCACATATTTCCAATAATATTTGGAAGTATTTGACAGTGTTTTATAGCTTCACCAACATACTTTGACAAAAGCTAAGCTATAGGTAACTACATGTGTACTGTCTTTCCCTCTTTTTATAGACCTTCATGAAGGTCTATGAAAAGGGGGGAAAGACAGCAGTTGCCTATACTTTTCACTTGTATTTCATATCAATAATAGATATGTTATTATGTGTTATAATATAGACCATGAAGCACTGGATGTTTGCTTGTTGTCTTGCCCTGTTTTTTGCTCCCATTTACCTTTCTTCTTTTGGATCAACTCAACCCTAACCATCATCTCCATACCATACCAATGAAACCTCCTTTGGCCACTAACTTGTAGACTAATTCTGCAAGAATTATTGAATGCTCCATGATGCAGCACCGTGCGAGTACCTCCTGACAATATCTGGGAGGCAGCCCTCTATTTGTAAAACACATCCAATGTGAGCACATGCCCATCTTCGTCAATCCCATTGATTTTTCTTTATAAAATGCACATTTGAACATGGCGAAAATTCCTGATATATCGTATCCTGGGTGTAAATATTGATTCATATACCGCCCCTTGTATCCACATAACTACCCTGTAGCAGTCTCTTACCATAAATACTCATCAGCAATGGCCAGGAGAGGGGCGGTAACAAATAGTCTGATCAACTTTATGAAATTTTGGAATGGCGCGGCGCCGCAAATTGCCACTTACATTTTCTCAGGTAGGAGCGCGTATCAATCTTATTAAGGGAACAAAAAGGAAGAAAGTACGCGGCGATGCTGAGGACCGCCACCCGCCCATGTTTTAAGTCATCCTGGATGGCGGATAGTTCATCGCCGTGACACGCCATCAATCATACCAAACGTCCTCCCTTGCCTATACAAAGCCATTCCTTCATATCGATCATACAGCGGGGTCTCAAGATACAAGCCCGGCCCAGCAGCGGTGATTCCGGAGAACAAATAGCCAGTGGAGTGCACCAAGATTGAACGTGACGATACCGGAGTAATCCGGGCCTATCGCCGACGCAGATGCACGTCCAATTCCCCCTGTCCAGCAAATCATATTATTGATAAAATTGCATTTGTAGGTAACTCCCAGTCGGAGGTTACATGGGGGGTGTTACATATTAGCCCTTGTTGGTGGCTGTAAATGGACGAGATCTCCTATTCACTGACTCGGCTGCAAAGGTCGACCCTTTGATACAGTGAGATAACACTAAGCTGACAGCTATGAAAGGGGGAAAGCTGACCTGCTGAACTGGTCAATACCACCAGCACTAAAGTTCAAATGGGGTGGGGACCTGGCTAAATGGAGGTCTAGCCACTAAGGCTCACTGGAAGGGTCAATTCTCCTTCAGGGGGGCTGAGGAGAAAACACAGAGAACCAATAAAAAGCTGCTTCATACAGTCGCTGCTTCTTGTTTGCTATCAGTAATGACCATTGTACTTGTAGTGACCTCGAGGTCTGTGACTCTCAAATAAACATTGTGTTGAAAGGTTTCCTGACTTGTGACTACCTATTCAGCCCTTAACACAGCAGGTTCTCTGAACCGTGATTGATAAACCTACATTAATTAACCTCCTTGATCTAGTATTGCAGGTCAAAAAGGTCTAATGATGTTGATCCGAATGAAAAGATCCCTTTCTAATAGAACTATCCATTACCTTGAAGGTAGATGTTTTAGATCAATCTACTCTTCAATAGTCAATGCTCTCAGACGAAGTTTTTTGGCACACTCAAGATTGTTGCCATTTCCTATTGTTTGTGGCCTAATTTCAGCTCTGAAAAAACAATTTGTTTAGGTGCGTGCATTTCATGAATAAGGAGATAAGGAAAATATGGAAAAATATCTTATATTTGATAACTCAAAGAATTGCTGTTTTATAGGAGTCAATGTTCAGCAGCTATTGTTGGAACTAACCACTGCACAACACCACGTACCTCTATGAAATATCGGAAAGTATTTGTGAATTACCGGTTTCATTCATTATTGTGAAGTTCTCACTAATTCTGTTAATACATTTTCCTACCAGCCTGCAGAACATCTCTGGACTCGGGCCAACCAAACCTTCCCATCCTGCCAGTCTCTGTACCATCTTCCACCTCACATTCTGACACTCTACAACAGTCAAACAACTATGGACACACATTAAAACAAACAAACACACACACACACACCAACATCATCAGCTCTGTTTTCACTGTAATGCATTGTACAGTAATGAACTGTCTAGGAAAACCTATGTATCTATGGAAATGAAGTGTTGGGTAAAGGAAAGTAATGGCTATGTTCAAAATGCTATGAATGAGCTTGTTATGCTTTAATCATAGTGCACGAGATCTAATTCATGATATCTTAACTGGAGAAATATAAACAGCTACTCCAGCACACAGCAAGCTTGCCTGGAAACACTCAGATTTGCTAATTGAAACAAGTCAGTGAGCCCGCTTTGTCTTAATTGATACCCAATTACACAAATTAATTACCGCAAACTGTATGATTAAGCACCTTTCCCAGACTCAATGCTGGCAGCAATAAGTGCCGACATACCTACCACAGCCAAGCGATGCTAACATGGGAATTCCTGCAACAATCATCTTGCCAATCACTGCTCACAACACAAGTGACTGAGCGAGAGTCTTCTTCTTTTAAATACAAAATTCGTGTCTATCTTAGCTCTGCCAAGTTGAAATACACGGCACTTCTCAAATCAAAACGAAAGAATTCAGAAAGTCAATTGATTTATAAGACTGTGTCATACTCCCATTTGATCGCACAGCATAACTGACAGAGAGGTTTTAATCATGAAGGTATGGGGATAAATTTTGTTCAGGCAAGTTCACACAAAGCATAAGCTGGTATTGTCTTCACCTGAAATATATGAATTAAGTGGCTACTTTTTATGACAGATGGTGCAGAGAATGTAATGAAATGCTGCAAATTACTGCATGGATGTTGTTAAAACATTTCAACCACTTATTATTGACAAAGGCTGTATACTGTAATTCATACCAATTTCTTTTCCTTTCTTTACAAAAAACAACATACAAAAGAACCCTAGGAAGGGGAATTGCAGTATCAAGAGCTTGACTTCGAATTAAGAGAGTCAACATCTTAAGCCAAATACAACTAAAAGCAACATGTAAAAGCGATGTACTCAGATTTTTTGGGGTAATATTCTTCTCATTAAGAAGCAAAGATACAAGAGTAATCGGTTCCTGCACTGAAATGATGTTAATGGGCAGCGAAAGTAAACCTGAATCAGTACATGGCTTGAGAGTCAGTTAACTTCATTTTGCATCAATAATTTATCCACCCCGGGCAACGTTCATAAATTCATTTGTGTTTCCCTCATTGACTTTTGCACTTTGCAACCAATACTTCATGAATATTTCATGAGCCAAAACTACCGGTAAAGGTTCGCGCCCGAGGTTTGATAGCCTCTCGCATGGCGGGAAGGGGCAGATCGTGGTTTTAAATAAAGCCGCCGTAGATGATGTCAAAGTCGATAGCCATTAAAATGTCCTGGGCATAACAAATATGACAGCTCCGTATGCAGGCTAGCTTTGATGTCGGATGTTTGCCACTGTCCCAAGTAAACATGCATACGTGCCGGCCGGTAAAAACATTCAGCTATTGATCACCCTTGGAGTATTTATTGCATCACACACAGGTAGGTATCAGCAGGTGCGGCATTTACCTACCTGTGCGTGATGCAATAAATTTCATCATCAACTTTATCAAAGGTCAATGTTATAAAGGTGGATTGTTGACCGTTAGTTCACCCTGGCTGACCAAAGTCAGGACATTGTTATGAGTGGTCAGGTGGAATGTGAGAGGAAGAGCACGACAGCACAACCAGATAAGGATGACGCAAGTTGAAGTGGAACATCCTAAAATAAGATATACACCTGGACAGAAAGAGGGTTTGCTTTTCTGCTTCAGGGCCATTCCCTACTTGTTTCTGTAACAGTGGGGTTCAAGGGCCAAGTGACCAATCAAACTGGCCTGGACCTTTTTGCCGTCTGCTCACACCTATGTTTCATTTCCAACCTTTCCAGGTGGGATAGCCACAAAAACAAATTCTTCTTTCTTCAGCAAAGTCCAAAAAAAGTTGGAACTTCAAGAATTAAAATGGCAACTCTAAGAATCCATCCTTGCTTCTGAAAACAATTACTTTGCACTTTCGCAACTGTGCTGGAAATGTTATCCACTGCATGTGCTTCCAATATTAGTCTGTTGAAAGTTATCCACAGTGACAAGCTCACATTTGGTAATGAAGATGCTGTTTCCAGTTTACATGGCAACCTTACATGACCTGATGAGATAGGAATGTGAAGGGTTATCAATGTTATGACCTGAAGTAGAGGTGACTTACCAGTATCATGTACAACAGGTAAGAAAAAACAGATGCTCTTCTTTTTTATCATCTAATCTAGTCCCATTTTCAAGAGAAAAGTCCTTTTTGAGACTGCGCCAATAAACTGATTATACCAATATGGCGGCATTGACGTACACTTACCCTGCGACATTTTGGCAATTGAAACAATAACAGTAAGATATTATCACAGCACGTTATCACACAATTTTGTAATAAAAGTTTGTGCCAGTTTTGCGAAAGGAAAGCCATATCCGTTACTGCGATTGACACCTTTAACAACCTGTGCATACCTACACCTGAGTCTTTAAAACGCAGTACCCGAGGCAGGGCTCGAAATACTTTTTTCTGCATACCTGCACTAGTGCAGATAACATTGAAAATTACCTGCAACAGACAAATTTTACCTGTACCACTCTGAATTTGGCAAGTACTAATTGTACTAAAATTGTTCAGGAACCATTGCAATTTTTTCTTTTATACTATATAGGTGGTAACAGTCAATACAGCTAATAACAATCCATTTAAGACATTTATGTAAAAAAACAACAGTACATGGACCAGTGCTGGTTAGGTGCAGGTAGAGACCAGAAATACCTGCACAGCTCCAATTTTACTTGCATTGACCTGCATATGCAGGTGGTATTTCGAGCCCTACGAGGATATAAATAGTGGTTATACAGGTGTGTGAGGGGAAAGTAATTGTTCCTACAGGAGCAGCAGGTATTGTGAACTTCAGAACTTTGTCACATCACGTCACCTCCCACAACTATTGCATGCCTTCTGAGCACTTCAATACCTCCTAGATCATGCCCTTAAATTCATGATTTATGAAGCCCATGCAGCTAATTTGAGCTTGCTGACAGCAAAACCTCTATTTGGGCAATTTTGTGCCTTTTCACGTCTTTCACCTCCGGAAATTATGAACCAGAAAACCCAAACCTAATGGAGTCATCCCTCACTGTCATGGCCCCAACGTGTCATTTACCAAACTACAAGCCACTTTTACACAAGATACCCATCAAGATTTGACATGCCATTTTGTAAATATAAGTATTGCAGTGATTTTCACCCAGAGTTGTGACAGGGCTCATCACACAGAAGTGCTGTAACCTTTAGGTTCTGTTAGGAGGGTGCAATAAACTTTAATGTCAACGACTGGCACAATGTTTCGTCTTCGGGTGCCAGAAATTTCGACGCAGGAAAAAGATATTAAATCGGACTGAGGAAAATTTAATCTTGTACAAGATTTCTTTCAAGAAAGCAATTTGTAAGGAGACAAACTTGTCACCCATAGAGAGGGGATGCCCGTATGACAGACATTCTGCCGTTACAGCCTACTCTGAGCATATCATAGTTTCAGTTCAACAAGGTGAGTTTCATTCAGTTCAACAGGAAGAAAAAAGGAAATACGATGACTGAGATGAATTAAGAAGAATAATCAAATTTACGATTTCCATCCCCTTATTGGCTACCACAAATACAGAACATTAGCAGACTACAGACACAGCTACAGTGTTGTAAGACCACCTTTTTTACTAGACGGTCGTCAGGGAGAAAATGTTGAGCAATTAAACATTAGTTCTGTGTGACCCTTGATGTCATAATTGGAAAATGGTGCATACAATTTACAAAGTAAAAGTATGATTAAAAATGCAATGAAACACAACTATCAATGGAAATTGTTGATCAGCTTATAGCAGAAAGAGGGCACAAGAAGATACCCAGAGGATCATTGTCGTTATGTAAAAGAAGAGACACATGGACGTAACCTGGCTGTCATTGAGGGTACAGGTGATACCTGCAATCATTATCAGTATGTTCAGGATTAGCATTCACATAAAAACATAATGCCAATAGCAGACTGATTGGGAACTTACCCGAGTAATAATTTTTTATCATCATTTTGCCTGATGTAATAATATGCACGCACACATACAGACGCACACACCTGATTACCACAAAAAAAAAAACATATTTCCACATTCCCAGCCTTCCACTGAGACACAAACCTCCATGCAGCATCATCATACACGGGGAAACTTGTATCCTTTAAGTGTTATGGGTCTGGCAATAACCTGTCAAGCCACGGTGGCAAACCGCTATAAAAGTGAATGTCACTGCAAGATAGGCAATCTAATCCCAGAGAGGAAGCCTACAACTGGGCGCTGTAAAAGGACTACACTCGGCACCTGAGGAAAATGTTTAGTAGGACGGGAGGTTTCTGCGTGTGCTACGGGCGCTGATGGAAAGGAGAGGACGTGAAGATGCTTGTTCTGGAATGTGCTTTAGCAATTTTTGGGGTAGAAATGATATTTTATTTTTTACCAAAAATAACATTTCTACAGAAAATGTCAACTGAGTCTGTCGGTCAGTGACAAGGCACTTCTTTCTAACTGAAACGTAGTCCAAATTACGATGTTTTGAGAAGCACTAGCGCTTTTCTGGGAGACAGTCAAATCGGCACCGAATTGTAACAAAACTCTTGAACCCAGACCACTTTGGTAGATAAATGGTCCAATATATAGTGCAGTCATACTCCAAGTCAGAGTGTACTACTACGTCAAAAAATATTTTCAGAAACAAAAATCATAGTGCAGGTCCTCGCCAAGCTACACTGCAAAAGACCTCCTTTTCTTCTTCTTTCTTTATCAGCGCTCAAGGAACATTTCCTCCTCGGGACCTAGACCCATCCCCACAATCCGATATTGGGTGACGGCAATCTACGTCCCATTTTTTCAGGATTACGCAGACAAGTTGGGAGAGCCTCCAAAGGGCCTGACAATGCATAACTCAATCTCACAGAGACTTTGGGAAGCCATCGGAGGGTGGAATTCCTGAATCAGGAGAAGGATTGCTACTTTGCAAGCCAATTGTCTCCCACAAAAGGACATCTATATACCCAGTTTTACTGCGATACACTTCTACTTCCTGCAGCTGTATATGTTCACAAAGAACTCATAGTTGATGACTTATCTAGAAGAGGACTTATTTTCACTGATATCTCACTGAGCCTCTTTCCAGGGCTGAACAAGTCTACCATTGTCCCTGGCAAGTGAAAATGAAGATCGGGCAAGTGCATGACCTACCCCACTTGCAAGTTAGATTTTTTTTAATTGAGTGAGATCTTGATATACTTTTCACAGTCATGGCATCAAGCATTGGTCAACACAGAAAAATAGAGCCAACAACAAGAATTCCATCAATGGAAGTAAAAATACATAGTCGTTTAAATTTCGGGCAAGTGAAAAGTTGGCTCGGGCATTTACTTGCCTGATAGGACAATTTGATTTTATAAAACTTCTCCAACCCTGGATAACAAGGTACATGTACTGATTTTTGTCTGAAGGCTTGCTGCTCTACTCCCTGACTGTCCTGACTATTTATAGACATCTCTGTTCACAGTTGCCTGCCCCACTGACAGTGGTTAGGGAAGGCTCTCAGGGGTGAGACAGAAGCCATTCACACCAGCAGGAAGCCAACAATATTTGTGTTGTCCATTCAGTACAAATGTGTCACTCCCTCTTCAACAAGTGATTGACAGCTCTTGATAGCTGCCACTTGTATTCTTTGACAGCAAGCCGTGAATGGGCACCCTGCTGTGCCTAATGAGAATATAATGTACACCACTCCAGTTCAGCAGAAAGCTTCTTGGACAATAGTTCAAACAAACTCAGCAGGCTCTAAAAGTCAAACCAGAATGAATTTATAGATTTACAGTGCATCCATAAACCCCATTTAGAAGTAAACTGTATCACCAGTTGAGCACGTAGAATGCCATTTTCTTGGATCTGGTAGCGTGATATATAACAAATTAGTAGTCAACTCAAGGGTGGGATATTTGAAAGACTGAGTTACAAAAGTCTTTTAAGACGCCTTGCTTTACACCAAACCTACTGGGCTATAGGAAGGGATCATCCAGCTCAGCGTATAGTTCCAAGGAAGCTTACCACTTGGTCACACAGGCAAGTACACTTCTTTTAAAAAATGAAATATAAAAGGAGACTGTATATTACTACTATTATTAGCATGATTACAGATGACATTAGATGTTCCTACTTTTTAAAGACAGTTCCCTGTTCTAAGGAAGCTTACCACTTGGCCACACAGGCAAGTACACTTAAAAAAAAAATCAAATTCAAAAGGAACCTTTATATTAGCATCATTACAGATGACATTAGATGTTCCTACTTTTTAAAGGCAGTTCCCTATTCTAAGGAAGCTCACATGGCCACACAGGCAAGTGCACTTATTATTACATGTTCCTATTTTTAAAAGCAGTTCCCTGACAGGGAGGCTGAAGCCCCATCTGTTTTGACACCTCTGGCCTGAGGGGTCAGGCATTGAGGGCAGGGAGTAGACAGACCAGGACTATAGGACACAAGCAGCTCTATAGACACAGAGGGCACTGGTCCTTGCCCTGTGCTGACCTGGCCTGGCCTGCTGGTCCTCTGACTTTGTGTTCTCTCCTGCCCCTTGCCCTCTGGGGTCCTCCATAATTTGAAGGCACCACCAGTTGTAAAGACTGCAGAGTCCAGCGAACCTTTGGGATATTGTGTTCCCAGGATGATGGGGGCACTGGCCCTTGCCCTGTGCTGGACCAAGGGTCAGCTGGCCTCAAAAGGTTCCCATGCAACCTGTTGATTTACTCCTGACTCTGTGCTTATCAATGCAAGTGTGCAGAACAGTGGAGTGGGAAACTTTGCAAAACTAAGTACATGCAAGAAGTAACTCAAGGATTGAGTACTATGCACCACCTTTCTGAAAAGGTCATAAAAAGTAAAGTTTGTTTTTGTTTTTTCCAAAGAAGAAAAATTGTTTGGGAAGTCATCTACATTATCGTGTTACGTAACAACAAATGCAAGTTACAGATGTTGGAGGCACTTAAATGAAATGGCTATCAAATGTCCAGTTGTACAAACAAAAGTAAAAAAAAGTGGTGTAAGACTGGAGAGCTGAATAATAACGGTATCGCTGCGACCCCCAGACACAGGTGGCGGCCGGGATCTGGTCCAATTGCTGCACCACCTTCACATGAATAAAGAAAAAGGCCAGGTGACGTGGTTAAAATCCATGCAATTACACAAGCGGCGGCTCAAAAGCGTTTCCTGGTTATTATACGAACTGGAAATACGATTTACAATTGGGGGACCGGCTTGACCCGTGGAGGCGGAGAACAAACGGGGTCGCCTGCCCCTTGCCCCTTGGGTGAGGGGCTCCCAGACCCCCACTTGCGGAAAAGGGATACCTGTGGGGGGAGCCAGCTGTCCAGCAACAAAACAACGCCCAATATTTATATCAATTTTACCTTTTTATGCTGAATTGACAGATGGGACCATTCTGTAGTGACCGTCATTAATTCGAGATGCTATAATCCGATCGCAGTAACCGCCGCCAAGAAAACACTTCATTACGTTTGTTGAATGACCTCTAGCGCTCGGTATCGGTCCCTTTTGGATTCCTTATGTTAATGATAAAAACACAACTTTGTGCAACAAAGTAATCAACTCGCCTGTGTTATGACAGTTAACTTTTTTTCTAATGGCAAAACTTGTGTTGGCTGGTGTTTCCAAGCAACAAAAATCAACATCCTTTTTTTTCTCAACCAAATGTTAAAGGAAAGTCAGCTGTACTTTTTTCTACCGACTGTTCTGAAAACATATTACTGGTGGATCGGGGATTGACAAAGACAAATCATTAAGACTATAAATTGACCCGGGCATGTTAACAACAAACATGGGCACTGGCCCCGAACCCAAAGGTTAACTGTGGAAAATACCACCTAAGGCCGCGTTCTTTCCACTAAATCCAGTTGTCCTTCCTCCTTATTGTAACACCAACATGCCTAATTCTGTTGACAGCTATTAAGTGCCTTGCAAAAGGTAAGGTCTACACTTGTGAGGAGTAACTCCACAAAAACTACCCCACTTCTAACAAGTTGATAATAAATACATACATTTCATTCCACACATATCAAGACAGACTTTGAGCACATCCCCCTGTACAAGATTTTCCTGCCTATCAATCTCACATTTTCTGAATGCCAGAGACAAATTTCCTTCACCTTGAGTAACCCTGGTATTTTCAGCCCAGAGCACTCGAGATTGACCTCCAGACATTGAGAACAAACAAGGGCACTGGCCCCTGCCCCTTAGGTTAACCAGTGGAAAGCCCCACTTTTCAGTCTACTTGTTGCTCCGGCCACTAGGGCCAATCTTACACAACAGGGTAATTGGACAGGATCTGTCCATACGAAAAACAGTTGTGAGTATATTTTTAGCTGTTGACAGGTAAACTTTTCCTTTGTCTGCCTGCCACAGTGACTCACAGGTTGTAATATTACCCTAGGAACAGATCCATATGTAAGCAAGTTGTGGTTTATTGGAGATTTCTAAAAGCTGATAAAATTTAATACACTTCTGTTATGGAAACATGACACACTACATATCTGTGGAACAGCAACCTTTTGAAAAGTCAACTTTTGGCCTTGTACCCATACTGGATAAGAGTATGCTAACTGTCCAGTCAAACACCATACATGTGTAAGTTGAAGAGTCATACATGACATGTACAATATGTGCAAGTTAAAACTATCTTTTATTTCATTATTCTGCAACGATTAGATCTGACATTATTATGTGGTCTCTGCTTTTTTTTTAAAGGAAGGTCATGTCAGGAAACAATAACCAATTTGGCATATGGTTTGCATAAAAATGAAATTTAGCTGTTGACTATCACAAAATATAAACAATATACAATATGTAAGCTTCAATGTCAATCATCCTGAAAAGTGAGCTCTTGTGTATGATAGAAATAAGTGGACTTCACAAAGATACTTTAATCCATAGTTGCAGTTTTAAACACCCTCATTGATAACGGTTTCACATCTATGACAGGAAACTGCTTTAGCTTTCTTAGTACACTGCTTGAGCACTCTTAGACTAGTTTAAGCCCAACAACCTGTTCAGTAAAGGGACTAAGCACTCTGAGCATTAAAAACCAATTTCATTTCACCCCTGGCTACAGACACTAATAATGTTCCCAAGGCCAAACAAACTGGCATAATGCAGAATGACCCGGGGCAGAGCTGGTAAAATTGCACTTGGGTTCTGAAAGGCTTTAACCCCCACTTCCAAACTTCATCTTTTCTCCAGAAGGCTTGTGGCAGGGAGGGCAATCTGGTATGAAATTGCACAGGTGTAAAATTTGCATAGCTAGGGCTTTGAAGTGTTAGGTATAGTGGGGCATTTGGGATGATGATAGGGTAATTAATTAATTAAGGGCTCTCACCCCTGTTACCCTTACAAGAAAAAGTTCAAACTGTGGGCCAGCGGGGTCAAGAACACAGTTAGGGAGGGAGTTGACCCTGAAGGAGGCGAGCCAGGCTCCCAGCGGCACCACGCTGGCAGAACAGATCACTGCTGGAAAAGATGGCGAAATACTTTTCCATAATCCTTAAAGATCCAGCGGCTTTACAGACGCAATAGCGGGGTCGCAGGCAAGTGGAGATTGCAACAGGAAAGGGTCATCCACTTTGTAGTGTAATCTCTATGCTGATTTCAATGGAGTTTCGACCTCTGGAGGATCTGGGGTCTGGAGGTCCTAACCCTGTGGCGCCACATAATTCCACCCCGTGCTCAGGGTCAAACCAATTCATTCAGACCCGCAACCTTGAGCCGGCCCCATGGAAGGCTGCAGCCCTTTGTCTTCAATCAGACTTGGAATTCCACTGCCTTCTCTTCTCTGGCTTTAGCACTGAGAGCCGGTGCAATGAGGCATAAAACAGGTGGCAATCTATGTTGCTTGTATGGTGTAGACAATGGGAGGCCAGACACCCGCAAACCCTAGGGGCATGGGGCTGCTTGGAACAGGGACCCGCTGACCCCCAGTCAAATCATTCTGCCTATCCAAGATGATTGAAATATGGCATCACAAGTGCGTATGTAGTATGAGACTGTGGGCACATTCAATACCCAGCAGCCCTGTACCACATGTGGAAGGAGAACTAATGAAAGTTTTCTGATATATTGCAGTAAAGTGAGCCTGTCTGTGTTGTGTCTGAGTTGTGTCTGGTAGGTAGAAAGAGTGGCTGTGCCTAGTAATACAGCAAGATGAACTCAGCTTGTCTCCTCCTCTTGGCAAAATCATGGCCAGTTTGCGCCTCCAAGCTTACTTGATTTCATCGGAAATTGAAACTTTGGAGGAACTTCGGTGGAACTTTACCAGGAGGAACTAAAAGTTGTATTGGATGGAAGCCAGTGATTTCCCCTCTTGGCCTCAAACCACCCTCGGGGGTTTCACACTTAAAATGTGTCAAACAGACAACTTCTGTACAGACACTGACAGACAGGCATACCAATGTGTCACAGACCAGCTAGCACTGGTTGCAGCCAGAGTATGGGTACTGTTGACAAATTGTCGTGGCAAGATCACTGGCTCTAACATCAGTCTGTGGTGACACCAAACTGGACAAGGGACTGAGTATGCTTGACATACATGTGTGACTATCATATTCATGTTTGTGATATTAATATCTTTAATAATGTTGTCAGCGGTATACTGAGTGTGTAGCACCTGGTCATGCCCTGGTGTGGAGGTCCCCTTCTTGTTGTGGCCTTACGAACGTGACTAGAATACTGAGTCCACTTCAGACAAACGGTGTAATTATAGTCTTCAGTAAAAAAGTGCCCTGAAGGTGAAAGGATAAGAACAGGATAAAGACAAGACTTGGGAACAATTCAGCTTTTGGCCCGTGTCGCTGCTGCCTCTCCTTCCCTCCAACTTTAGCACGAGGAATGACTGATCATCGCTGGTTGGGTTATGCACGCTTCAATTTACCTTCGTCAAACATCTTGGTGCCAAATGCATAATTTAACCCGCGCGCCTTTCACTGGGGACAATGCACGACACCTCTATATCACCTACAGCATAATTCTAGATAAAGGACCACCACTGGGGACCTTTTTTTCAACCTCGGCTGTGCTACTTGACATCCGCCCGCCCTCCGCTGCCCTTGCACCGTAAGCCCCACCCCTCACATATCCCGAGCAGACGATCCTATTTGGGAAGTACCATTCATCAGTACTTCATAGACTCCATCTGCATGTAGCCTGCAATAAAGCAGATTCTAATCTCTCTGTACTAAACAGGAAGAGATGCAGATCCATTTAAGCAAAAGTAGCTGGAGAAAAATGGGAGGCGCCAGGGCCTCCGCTATGTAACTAGTCCAGAGCCCGGTTCTTTTGATGGTTGCCGCGGTTACAAAGGTCATGGCAACGAGGAAGGTGTGACAGCGATGATGGATGAAGGCAAGTTCAGCAGGCATTGCCACATGCCCTCTGCCTCACAGCCCTCACAGGAAAGCAAAAAGGCTTGGGGCACAGGGGGGAACACAGGCGATAAATTCCAACTTTCCTTACAAACTTTGACAGGCCCTAGCATGCAGTCGAGCAATAAAGCGCTGCCAAGATATGGAAATTATATGAAGTGGAGTCGGTTCAGGGCGCAGGCCGTACGTGTTCGCCATGTTAATGTGCCGGGTGAAAGGTGTTGTGCGGGGAATCACTGGCGGGCAAATGTGGGGGAATGTGGGTCCCGAGAAGAATGCCAGGGACCATCCCAACAACACAGACCACACAATACACCTGGTGGCGGGTCACAGGCGGGCGATGGTGGGGCTCCTGAGCCGCCTCCATGGGGCTGGCGGGATCGCATAAGCACGCAAGTCACGAACTTGTGCCGAGGTTGTGATACGGCATCCTGAAGTGAAGAAAGATTAATGACACCACACTCACACCATATAGCCCAAAAACATGAGCGACAAAGCTTTGATGATAACACCAGATATTGGGCTGCGCTGGAGATAGGACAACAAACTTCGTTTTCAAATCAGTGCGGCTGTCATAAAGTGGAGAGCGAAGTGGCGGTGAGGCCATTTTCTGGTCCCCAGTGGTACCAGGGTGCGAGGTGGCAGGAGAGACTGCCACCAAAAGATAAATGACGAAATTTACATCCCTCCCCAGGATGCAACATTACCCACAAAACACGCTGCGGACCGAAATTAAAGGGCCGCAAGGGAAACTATGCAAAAGTATTGCACTATCCTTGTGAGTGAACGCAATTTAAATAATGTATGTCACTCTGTACACTTTAAGTGAAGGATGAATTAGGGGACCCACCATTGATGACTTGTGCTCTTTGCGGCCTCTGAAGTCCCATCTCTGTGCAGTATGATTAATGACTGTAAGACTGGGATGGCGCCGTATTATTTTAAGCATGATTACCAATTTTCTCACAATTCCCACCAAAGGTTGCATGATCCCTCGAAATGGTGAGGGAAATCGAACTGCCTGACAATTTTTGTTATTACCGGGATACAACATTAACTTCAGGGGCCGGAGCATTGCAACAGCTCATGAAGTTTCCTCTTCAGTACATCCATCAAAGTTTTCCTCTAAACATGGCCACAAACATACCCTCAAATATTCACTTATTCAGTCCCAACTTTCTACTAGACCACGATTGCTGAGTGACTGTACAGCAACCAAAATTGGATTTGTATGTTCCTTGATTTCATAATACGAATATGATGCATAAGGACTAAGTATGATTTAAAAGACAAAACACACATAATGATAAAGAAATTAGTTCCTTATGAAATTTGTTGACCGTTCAGTCAAATTTTTGGTTGCTCGCCAGTCACAGTCTCCAGTCGAAAGGGGATGTTGACCGTGAGTCTCATGGTTAAGATTTAGAGTCCTTGTTCCAAACTTAAATGTTAACAACTATTAGGCATGTCTTGTACCAACACAGGTGAGCTTTCATCGTAACTAATTATTGTTATTCTAGATCACGCACAGATGAAAGTTCTTTAGTATCATCTCAGCTACAAGACAAGACAATATAAATGCAACGCTGACCGTTAAAGTTGTAGAGTGGGAGCTAGCCATCTAAGCCGAGCAGCACACTTGGGTTCCTACCAAGTCGGCTCATCAACCCACCTGTCTCTTCCACGATTAAGAAAAATGGTCCCGACTTTACAAGCATGAAGGTTAGAGGGGATGGTGGCATAAGGACACCAGAGGAAAGTAACTTTTGAACCGCGTGTCACCGAATCGATACAGGAAATCACAATTAAAAATGCAGGTGACCAGGAAGGTAATGACCTAGACAAGGCCCTAAATGTTCGGGATGCCAAAAAAACACCCATGATTGAGCACCTGATAAGCACTCCAGGGGGGCAGGGAAGGAAAAGGTCAAATTCGGCAAATTGAAGTGCCGATGAAAGGACATTTTTCAAAGGATATTGCATCAATTAAGATACACTTAGATATGAAATAAAACTGGAGGAATGATTAATGGCAAGGTACAATTTCCACTTGGCCCTATCTCAGATGGCGCCACGGAAAAGCTTGTCAGACGTTGGGAGACCCTTGGACGGGACTTTAAACCAGAGCTGATGAAATGGAATTGGCATATAGATATTCTGCAGCTTTGGGTGTCAACAGCCCTATAGGTCACAGGAATATACGCAGAAAACCAACCACTCTTCCACTACCTGTTAAACTTCCAGCCATTTCTTGTTAAACACGGGTGGGGACAGCGGACTTTGACGCAGGCATAATTAAAGGTAACGCTGTAACAGAACACCGGTCACAGCGCAGTGAATAAAGACAGGAGAGGTGGAAATAATCAAATAAAGGAAGAGGGCACAGGGACAAGAGATAAATGGACAAAGCCAGCTCATTTGCAAGATGCAGCAATAGCAGAAGCCCTGATATTTCATAGTTCAGTGCGTGTAATTCAGAATCATCCAAGTAGGTGTGTTGCTGCGTGACCACAATTTACATCAGTGTATCACAGCCCCGAAGTTGCGACAAAGGCACTAACACTAAGGAGACACCTCAGCATCAACCTGCATAACTCAGGATAGCAACAACAAGACAGTGTCCAATTTGAGGGATTTAGAGACTTTAGAGACTCTATATCATTTATATCTATGTCTTCTATTAAGATATCAGTCTAATGGCAACGAAAGATGACTAAGTTAAGGAAAGAATCTCTTGCTGAAACCAAAGTTAAGAAATAGTTCAGTACACATCCTTTTTTTCAGAATTCAAACTTCAGGACAAAATGGGGGCAATGTAGTCCATAAAAGTTTTGTCAGACTGAAAAAAATGCGTGTTCTGAAACAAATGTCATGAATCATTCAGTAGTTAAAGATATGCTAATTTGGCGGCAAAGGTAGAAGGGAAGGCGGGAAACTTGGGTCCGCGTCTTTGACGTGCATGTCAGGTACAAATTCATTGCTACATGCTGGCGTAATCCAGGCCTGGCATCTCATTACCCCCGCGTCTGACACAACTGAGCCCAATTTCCGAAAATCGATAACACAATAAAACGATGGAAGAAATTCGGGGGTAAACTTCATTACGGAATGGAAGAAGTTAGCGCGGTGAATGGGGAAGATGAAAAGAATGTCACCTTCGGGTGGTGACCCCGCGCAGTCGGACCATGTTTGGGCCGGCTGTGATGCGGCTGCGCTCATTATTCACGATCGGCTTGGCAGCAAACGACAAACAGCACAGGCCTGGAATCATCAACCGCCTGCCCTTGCACTTGCAGGATGGGAAACCGACACCCCATCCTGTCACTCAACGCCACTTGCAGGCATTATCCGTGCCACCTGAATGCACACATCTGCACTCACAGGTCTGGAAAAGTTTGAGCTCCTGTCTACAAAGCCCTAGTGGGCACGATGACTAACCGTACTCACAAAAGCAGGCCCAGAGTTGCACTCGCTGTTGGTCTGTCTTTAAAACTCCTCCAGTGCCACCAGCGCAGCTATACCCCTTACTCACCGGGACAATAACGTAAGATTCTCACAGACAAATCGGGTTCAAACATGTCAGGCCTTTATTTGTTGAAACTCTATATCTGTGGTTGTCAAGGAATGTCTTGCTGACTAGAGGGATTAGGGTTGACTGGGAGTTAGACCTTGCCTCTGACCCATGAATGGACGGTGCCTGCGTCCCTTTGTGAGCAGGAGAAATACCTTGACACAGATTGTGAGCAGTCAGGCCCCTTTTCCAAAACACAGTAATCCCAAAGCTATGCCATCACCACAGACCCAAGCACCCTTGGTTAAGAAGACATTATGAACTTTGGTTGAAGTGAGATGGAATGAACAGATATGTGAGTCTCTGAAGTTGGACATCAAGGCGAAAGTCAGAATCAAAGGGCACAATGCTGCCACTGACCTTCCCTTTGGTCAACAAAGGAAAGTCAGGTTAAAGTGGCGTGAGAAAGTCAAGTCAGTGGGACGTCTTCTGTGGCTTTAGTGCGGCGGCGGCGCTCACAAAGTCGTGTATGAAAGGGAACATCGCTGGGCGCGACACGCCCCGGACGGCGAGCGGCTGCCCGACGTGAGGGGGACGCACCTACCGGTCCGTCTGCAGACTGCACCCCGTAACGCCAGCCTGACCCCGGCTCCATCCTGGTCAAAGGTGAACATCACCTTGAATTTCTCAGATTTTGTCCTGACAGCATTGCCATGGCAACCTTTCAGTACAATCCTGGAACCTACTGCTCATTCTGTGGCTGCTAGCTCAAGTTTACTCAGCTACCACATGTCCGACAAAACGTGCCGCTATGTCAAATGCAAAAAAAAGGGAAAGTAGAGTTAAATGTGGACAATGAAATAAACTTAGCAATGTTGTGAAAAACAAAGTGCCATTCTCTCCTCTAGTTGTGCAATATGTAAAACCTGTTGAATGTAGGACTTTTCAGAGTACTGAAATGTGGAGGAGGAATCATATAAGGAAACTCAGAAGCTCAAATATGAGTTGGGACGTACGTGAATAGTCTTTTTGTCACATAGTTTTCAAACTCAGCAATAATATCTTGATTAAGCAATTAAGATGAAATACAGGTACTTTTGAATAAACTTAACATTTCTTGCTATTAAATGAGAAACAGAAAGAGGAAATTGCAGTTCTTCGATCAGCACAAGATTCTTTACCACTTTGATTTGTGCATCAAGATTTTAATGATAATAAATGAATATATTTGAGTCAAGTAATTCAATAAGAACAGTATGATAAATCAAATCTTTTCTTAATGAGGCAAAATTTGGAGTATTGCTCTCCTGAAAAAAACATCACAGCCAAATATTCTACGTACTTGTCTGAACTTTACCCAGCACAGTGAAGATTCGCTGATCTAGTCGTATTGAACGGTAACAGCCACAACCAACGATGAAACCAGTAAACTCTACTCTTTAATCAAACATCAAACAAAAACATTTTGTTCTTCAAAGGACACGACTTGTTCCCTCCATGTAGACCGCTATTGATTTTGTAAGTGTCTATCTTAACTGCTATCTTCAGATGTTTCCAGACCCCCAGGGGAAAAAGCACACAAAGCTATAGCCAATAATTGCGGCATCTGGACAGCAGGGTTATGTACTTCACAATGCACTTCCATCCATTGAACTTTGTCTGCCTGATACCACCATTGTTTGATGTGTCAGTCACAAGTCTTCACTATCAGTGTCAGCAAAGTAAAAAGGCGCTGCATAGGTCTTAACTGCCCCTAGCTGTAGCTCCTTGTCTCAAGTATAAGAAAATACAAATACTTCTCATCCCTAGCATGACTTTTTATTGTTAAGTATGGTATCTTTATCAGAGAACTTATCATAACTTATGATTAAAAAAAACTACAATGGTAATGAAACAGGTGGTAATTCATTGATTTCACATATGCTTATCACACCAGTAAATATACATATTGATATTTTAATGGAACTTATCAAACCCCACTGATATCTTTAACTTAATAGCAAACACGTTCATGTAGGTAATGTGAAATGAGTGCCAAACTTCAAAGAGTTTGCCGCTATACAAAGGCCGCCGTGTATCAAACTTAAACTTTAAAGCAAACATGATTAACATGAGGAAAGGGTAAAAAAAAAGAGATGTTTATTCAGTTCCTGCTCTTGACCCTTGAGGTGAGATTGCTTACATGTCAGTGCATGTGACCTATCCGTCAATCTATATGTCAATATGAACTTTTAGAACCCTTTTCACTGAAAGCCCTTCCTAAACTACATGATACCATAAAAATAAGTTTAATTGCGGCAAGTTCATTCAAGATTTGTTTTCAAGCAGGACTGTCTCCACTTTTAAATTTTTTTTGCATCCAATGCATTGTTTGGGAGCCCGTGCTGTTGATTTTTGTTGATATATCAAACATTTTAAGCTTATGAAAAAAAAACTTTCATTAGTTTCATTACATTAAGGTCAAACTTCTTGGTCAGGCAAGGTAATTTTTTTTTATCCGGACAACAAACATCTGTCTCAGGACACAGGGACCAGGCCTGGAGACAACCCTGAGTTCTTTAAGTCTTTAAATTCTCTTTCACATTGACCCTATAGACAGCATGTCTATTTCACGTCAGGTGGATTGGCCATTACTTTATTGAGGAACAATATAACCCCATTACTGTAGCCTGGTCTGATAGAAAGCCCGGCCTGTTCAATAAACCCACACCACACACACAGGAAAGAAATGACTGTCAGACGCAGCCACCTGATGAAAACTTAAGAAGGAAACTGAAAAATAAGAGAGCCAATCAGCTAATTTCAAAGGTGTCGAGGGTCTCTTGGTGAAAACAGCTGTTTATCCAGTGTAGGGACTTGACACAGTAACTTACAAACATATATCATCTTGAAACGTTACACCTGCAAAGACACAAGCAAAACAGTCCTACTTACAACCTTCCTCACAATCTTATCATGCATGTCTCACTGTCAAATGAAGAGGCCTACTTTCTCTCTCAAAAAGACTAGACAGAGTACACTACAGCAGAGCAGAACTGTGCAGAGTAAAGTAGAGTTGACTAGAGTACAGTAGAATTGTGTAGTAGCTATAGTATGATAGAACAGAATTAGTAGTAGTAGAGTGGAGTAGGGTAGGGTAGAGGTAGACTAGTCTAAGAATAGAATAGAATAGCATGATAGAGCAGAGAAGAGAAGAGTCAGGTGTTTGGTTAGGTATACAATTATTCAAACAATTCCGTGTATGTTTTTTATTGAAAAAAATATGGCATACTTTTCTTGTGATTTATCACACATCATTATCAAAGTGTGGCAACCTTACACCTGAAAGACTTTGTAGTGACAACCCATCTGGTCTATGTTGGCTAACCTTATCCACCAATCTCTCTGCTAAGCTTTGACATATCAAGTGACTGATTTGTAAAGTGGACTTACCAAAATATAAGCTTGCCAGAAAACTCTGACCTTTCGACTCAAAGCGTTTCCTTAGCTGAATCCTGTCGAGACTCCAATATCAAACAACACCTTGACACATGATTTCATTTTCTTGCCTAATTAAGACTACCTTCTGAGAGTCTGTCCCAGGCAACACTTGTTGGGAGAGGTTTATCAAAGGAAACTTGACACTTCCTGCCATATCTGGCAGCCACTTTTTCAACACTGGCAAAGATGGTCTCTGAGGCATGAAACACCAAAGCATGTATCCCCAGATCAGGAACTTGAGATAAAGCCTGACAGGACTGAAAGCATTTCCACATGTGCAGAGGAGAAGACTAGCTTTTCTTCAGGTTACTCTGCAACTTTGAAGATGAAACATTACTCCCTGTAGAGCTCCTAATCAAACGAGAATGTTTTCTTAAGAGGGGTAATAACTCCAGGGGTGGAATTAGCTAGTGACCTTGGCCAACAGGCATGGCTGTTGTTGGTGGCCTATTGCCAGTAACACTGTATCACTGTAAGGTGGGAGGTAAATATTAGTAGAGTAGAGTAGACTAGAGTAGTTTCAGCCAGTTAGGAGTCTGCCCGGTATCAATAATATTGTAATAATGATAATAATATTGTCTGCCCTTAATTCGTGTCGCTGTTTTACAATGTTATTACCCAAACAAAAGTACTCAATAAAAACCCATAACACTGGTGGCTGTGCTACACAGGTTGTGTATGTGATGTACTCCCAGAGCGATCATGTAGGCCTTCCCAGTTCTCCCATTTCTGTTTGATTTACTTTTGGGTGCCCCAGTGCCTTCCGCATGACCTGACATAGGTGACCCAACCACACAGCTTAGCGCGACTTGTTGCCTTTTTAGCCCTCCACCCTTCTTTCCAACCTTTCAAAACTGTTTTTCCCCCTCTTGACTGGAGTGCAGCTGGGTCAGCAATAAGCAGATTTGGGCCAGGAGGACTTGGGAATGAGAAGGGGAGGCCTTGTGCCTGCTTGTTGAACTTATTATGGTAGGGTCAGAGGTGGGACTTTGGAGACATACCTGTCTTGTTTCTCAAGCCTTAAGGACAGTGATAAATGAGTAGGGAAAACACAATGGGGCATGTGTGTCAGCAGAGGTGCCATTTGAGAAGTGCAAGAGGGACTATCTATTCAGGGACAATGCAGACTTCTTAAGAAGATGTCCCCACAGAAGGAAACCTCCACAATAGCATAATCACCTGCTTTAAACCACCTGTAGCACCTGGAAACACCTGGTCTATAGTCAGAACTCTCTTGAGTTATCTATCCCAAGACGTTATAATCAGCATGTGCTTTTGATAAGAATTCAAGAGGAAAGTGAAAGACAAAACCACCAGTCAGGGGAACTGGAAGTTTTATTACTGACATAAAACTAAACTACTTTTTCTCTAGGCTACAAAAACAGACCGGTATATATCAAACAAGGTCAGGACCTGGCAATCATAACAGGTACATGCCATGTCTCAGGTCTCAAGTCTCTTATCCTGTTCGACAGATCTCAGACAGAGACATTTACAATCATTTTACCTTCCAAAACATTTTTAAAACAAAGAAATTATTCTCCACTTAACTCTAGATTCAACTTTTTTTTCCATGTGCATACATGTACCATCAGAGTTGAATCCTTCTTAGTCCGTCCCATTATCCAGCTATCCAGTGCTTTATTGGTATGTAAGAGGACAAAAGCTGCCAAAAATGTTGATACAATCCACATATGTCAGTAGCCTCTG
Source organism: Branchiostoma floridae (assembly GCF_000003815.2). Classification (NCBI taxonomy): domain Eukaryota; kingdom Metazoa; phylum Chordata; class Leptocardii; order Amphioxiformes; family Branchiostomatidae; genus Branchiostoma; species Branchiostoma floridae. The sequence continues at coordinate 29,421,327 of NC_049980.1, read as the reverse complement.
GCAAACAAGCCAGACAGATCAATATAGACACGTTATGAATTAACCTGTCAGACGAGTTTGCAAACAAACATAGATATCTACAGCTTTGTGATGTAACCATCAAAAATACAATAATCAAAGTCTGTCCCAGCCAACCAATCATTCATGAGAGACTCACACAAGAACTTTGCACAGCAAAGAAAAAAGTTTAGCATTTTGACAGGAAATAGTGCCAGGCGGAAGGACACATATTGCTGAGGGGTTGTGCTGCGGCCCAGCTGACCCCTCCATTGTTTGCGACCAAGGGTCACCTGGGAGAGTAACTAATAGCTAACGTTCATGTCAGAAGGTCAGATGTCAAGTGCCCCGTAAAGATTTAAAGGCAAGATAAACTCTCTTCCCCTTTTCAGTAAATCTTTGGCCTATTCTTACATTAGAAAGTGTTTATATCAATATATTACCACACAACAAAAGTTGATATTGAAAATAGAAGACTATTCACTTCAGACAATGATATATCTTAAAAAGGAAGCCTACTTTTTCAGTGTATTAAGTAGAATTTAGGATTGTTTATGAGTCGAATATGAACTTAATACCTCAATTATACTTTAACACCATAATCTTCCATACATAAATGTTTGTCGCCTCCGGGCACAAACAACACATTGTAAAGGCTGACACCATAGTTTGTACAGCATAGGACAAGAGGTCATGGCTGAAGTGCATACTACAACATGTAAACAAAACAATGCTCGATTAAGCAAAAGGTAACCCTGGTTTTATCTCTCATTTAGCTGTTATAAGAGTGCTCCATAAAAGCTTGTGACAGAAGTTTATAGCAATTAACTCTCATCACTGAGGTAAATGTAATTACACAGGTATGATATGCTAATTTAACTCCAGATGATAACTAATTTGTTACAGTGTTATTTGCCCAGCTCGCATTGGTACACATCTACGATACAATGTCCCTGCTTTGGCGTACGTCTACGGTGGGCAAAACTTTTTTTCTTCTGAAATGCTTCTATTTCCAAGGCGCGAGCAGCTACCAAGCTATTTCAGGACCCACCCAAGAAGAATAGCGTCCAAACTTTTCAATAATGGTCATGGTATCCTGCCAGCCCAGCAGACAGATTGCATTAATATTATTACTGCACAAATAGTGTCCTTAGTCCTGTGGAGTGCCACTCCTTAGTCACTAGGCAGAACTTATTGACACGGCCCGGGATCAGAGCCTTTCAACCAAGCATGGAAGATATTTTTAGTTCACGCTACCTTGACATTTACACAAAACATGTCAGTGGATCACAGCCCACAAGGCAAAAAAAAAATTCACAATCAAATAAAAATCTACATCATGTAATAATGAAATCTGACCAACAGACCAAGTATGTCTTCATGTTAACAAATCTCTCAGTCACCAAGGTAAGTCTTGTTGCTGTAACACTAAAAGAAAAATTTGTAAAAACCCTTAATGCTAGCTTAATTGTCGCTAAATTTCATTGACATTTCACAGGGAAAATAGTGCATAATTGCACCAATTATGGCACAAAAGGTGTGAGTAATTTACGGTCTGGGAGTAATTTTGCGGGATGGCAGGTGGTAGGATAGTGGAAAACGTAACTTGACAGCCTTCTATCAAACCTCCCCCTCCAACAAAAAGATATTAATCTTCACCTTAATTTAAATCACCTTAATAATAATTACTTTAAAAAAAAAAGTGTACGTCATCAAAAAACGTCTGCAACATTTTTCATCCCGGATTCCGTCCCTAGCAACCTGGGGGTTATCAGAACTATGCTACATAGTTTATCTTGTTCTGGGCACTTCTCCAGACTTACACTGTAATCTTATCACTCATCATTCCGCAGGGCTTTCAGGACAAAGGTTGTGCCAAAACAAATTAGGAGGCCAAACAAAAGGTCTCCAGACAAGCCTGGAGACCATAAATGATACAACTATGGCGTAAAAACAAATATGCCCTCTTTTATGTAGGTTTGGCAGGGGTGAGCAAATTAGGTAGGCCAGTAAAGTCCAGTGTTTGTAGTGAGATAAGCCAAGGTGACTAAGGACATCATTAGTCACAATCCTAACCCTCATCAAGTGGCCTGAACTTCTCTACCTGTAAATGTAGTTCCTTATCAACCTCACTGCCAATGTGCTCTTAAAACTGTCCTTTCTACAGCTCCTAGGTACTAGCAAAACAAAAGAGAGTGTAGTATACTTATGCTGTAATAGTACCATTTTTACATGTTGAAATGTACACTGACTGAGATTGATTTTGGAGCAGTTGAAATTAGGTGTTTTATGGTAGATGGTGCAGAGTGCTGATATTATGGCCGGTGTGGTCAACAGAGGCCAGAAAGGCCACGACCTCAACAAATTGTAGACTTGCCATGGCTGGTTATGTTTGATACCAGAGGGTTTATCCTGGGGGTCAGCACATGAACCCAGGGGTCAGCAGCGGAGCTATTGAGCATGGCAGGGCTGATGGCACCTGATAGCATCGCACGGGAAGTGTTGAGAGACAGCTAAGGATCCTCTCGATCTGACAATTTTATTACCCGGGCAATCAGAAGTGAATAAGGCAGGCTATCTATCCTTGGAGGATGGCAGAGAGCCAATGGACGGATGATGGAACGCCCGGAGTAAAGCCAGGGTCAGGTCGCTTAGGATTTGAAGTGGCTAGTGGGCCTTTGTTTGCCCCCCTCATATACTCACTGACCCCTAATATTGATCAAAGCAGGTGTTTTGCACACTCCGCTGTGCAAGCTGCTTGGGGGTTTTGCATTATTCCTGACACACAACTTTAATAAAACATCTCCTTCGCATGCTTTGAGGGACCAAGAACACATTTGTCATCACATTTCTTAACAAAAAAAATGTTAATTTCTAAACTGAACTAGCCAATTTGCAAAAATCCAAACTGAGACATACTATGTCTTCCTAATTATCATTTATAGATATTCTTGGCTGAGGTGAAAAGCTAATTAAATGTTCCATTAAAAGCTGGAGCTGATTACCAAAATTGTTAACTTAAATTTGTGCGCACCATTGCACATAGATATTTGTGTGGATTTATGTACAAATCAGGTATATGAGACTGAAGACAGCTCTCCATCTTCATGTCTACCTTGCCCCTCAGCGACCTGGAGGTGGAAGGACTAGGTAGGTAGAAGGTAGGTACGATTTTAAACATACACTGTCTGTCATGATGTTAGTCTACTTACTATAAACTTTCTTCAATCTAAGTTCTCAAAATAGATTTAATGAAGGTAAAAGAGAACTATAGGCATGATAGATGGTATTTGATTTCTTTTTCTTAATGTTATATATAATAAGGTTGTCAGCATAAACAAGCTACCTTCAAAACACAACACAAGCATGTTGCTTTAAAGAAGAAGCTGGGAAAATACAAGTCAAATGATGCTGCCTTTTAGTTTTAGTTAATGATTGGGAAATAATGCTTTTAGAAGGGAAAAATTACTCTTCTGTTAAAGATAAACATCTGGAAAGCCCAGGCTCAATTACTCTTTTGACTGTCAATAAGCATAATTACCTAATCATGAACTAAAAGTGGTCCTGGTCAACTTCCAGGAAAAAGTACATTGCAAATTGGGCTCTGCTTCAATTCCCTACAAAACAATGAATAGAACAGGGTCACAGTAGATCAAAAGTATAGTATGACACAAAAAAATTATCATATTTTTTTATCCCAAATTGTTCAATAAAGTCATACGCTAGTATTCCATATTAACTACACTATTGAGTAAGATTTTTACAGCCAAACGAATGAACCCAGAACTGATCATTGGCTTTATTCATACTCAGGAGAGGAACAACATGACGATAATATATTTTAGTAGCTATTAGTTGAATTGGCATGTGATTGCGGCAGTCATTAACATTGTCCTCTCTCAGTTATGATATCACGTAGTAAAATTTACGGCGACATCCTAAAAACTGTTTATCACTAGATGTGAATGTCAAGTCAATGTCATCTGTGCTATTCATACTTTTCCACTCCAAGAGTTTACCGACCTGACTAAGCTGCAGAGAAAAAATACATAGACTAGATTCTACTGACCTGCTATACCAGCTATGTTGACACCATATACCAAACGACAATAGAATGACAACCTACATGTATAGACACACACATTATGTGTAAAAGATGACATAAATGAAGTTTCTAATCCTTATAAGAAAGGATTATCTCCTTCTTACACCGTCTCTTGTTGTTCAGACTTAACTAACAAGGTAGATTAGCTGATTTCAGGACCTGTAACTACAGTAACACAGGAGAACAAGGCCATGGAAATACTGCTAACGTCATTCGCGGGGATTACAGGCTGATCTCCCAACAAAACAAAAGCTTTAGATAAAAGACGATGAAAGTAGGATTCGCAACTCGAAATCCTCTTTCTTTAAAGACACAAGTGTTTAGGGTTGGCCAGTACAAAGGGTGAAAAGCCCAGACAAAAGGATAATGGCCACCTGCAGAAAGATGGTTTACCAGGTCAATATACATACTGCTGAGGTCCCCACGGAGGAACAACTGCATGTACTGCCCCCTAGCAATCAAGATGAATACTGCAGCAGGATGGTATTAAATGTTAGGTTTTAACTATTTTGCGAAGGTGACAGGGTCAGCTTGATAGTGTGTAACTTTGCATGCTGGGCAGGGAATCAGGGAAATAACATAACCCCCAGACTGTCTCCACTTCCTTGCTATGCCAATTTCTGATAATCAAACATTTCATATGCCATTAGGCGCTCGAGGGGACATAAAATTGGATTTCCTGGCAAAAGTATGGAAAGCGCGGGCCTAAATTAGGTTATTACTACACATCAGGCGCCTTGTCGTCAGCGGACGCGCGCTTTTCTCCTGATCCTCGGCCACAGAGGGACAGGTAATATTTCCCTGTTTCCTCCGACCTGTGACATCAAATAAGTGATAGGTTTGACCCGTGGATCCTACACTCAATATACCGCCATAAAAATTCCGAGTGTGAACCATCACGCGGGGGTCGATATTTATTTGGTAAGGGGATCGGCGGTGCTGCTCTTCTTTGCTAATTTTATTTGCCGGCAGTTTTGTCACAGCAGGCGGAGTACTTAATGTGATCTGTAATGAACCAGGGGGCAGAGGGCAAGGTGTAGCAAACAATTTTCCACAATTTTGCATGGAATTTGAAATCACACTATTCCCCTACCATCTGGCGCCCTGGCCCGAAACATCAATTTCACCAATTTTGTCCCAATTGTTCCCGGGAATGACTGATGGGTATTGGTAAAAGTCCTGACTTTTGATTATGAAACGTAACTTAATGTAGAAAACTGTAACAATGGAGTGTGCCGAACCACTGAATTTCACTGCTATATCTATTCAAATTTCTATATCAGACAGAAAAATAGAACTTAGATAAGTTAAATGGGAGACAGAAAGTAACAAAATACACAGATCTACACAGATAATATAAGGCATTTTCTGATAATGTAGACTCTGATTTCAAAGAGAACGCTCATGATTATTAACAGCACAAAAATGAATTCTGACAATTTTAGACATTTTACAATTATTGGTCAATTTTGAAAAAGTCTTAATGTCATATCAAGGGGAAAATGTAACTGTTACAGTGTTAGCCCAATCAAGATACCTTCATGATGAACTACTTGACAAATTCAATCAATGTTGTACATTTGTATATCCCATCAAGAGGATAGGTAAAAAATAAAGCACTCATCCTTAACTGCATGACTGTCAGAGGTGAAGCATGATGCTTTTTCAAATAGCGAGAAATAACAATTGGTGGTGCAATGCAGCTTTGCTATGGCTTGCATTTTCTAGCCAAGCAGTCTGAGTCTTCCCTACTCTTTGATAAGTGTGTTGGGTTCTTTTCTGTGTAGAGATTGGGGGCTAACACCTGAAGCTCCCCACACCAGGGCCACTGGTTTTACATCACCATAAAAAAAAAAGAATCAGGAGGCTGCGTGACTACTGGCAGATGAAAAGTTACTGAGGTCGTGTACACTAGTGTAGGTGAACAAGTATCTTCGCATAGATCACTCCAGTCGGCTATCCCTCCATCCTAGCTGTGAGGAGCATCAAAAGGACCCCAGAGGTCACCGGGGCAATCCACTGTGAAACCAGGTTAACCGCAAACTGCTTCAAGATTCCTATCATCTCTACAAACCTACTCAATCACATCAGAGGAGAACCCTACGTCTCTACAAACCTACTCAATCACATCAGAGGAGAACCCTACACTGCAGACTGGAGGGTTCTAGCCAGGATTTCATTTTAGCGTAGTGGGAACGGCACGGTAGCGAAGCGACCAATCAGGAGATTGATGAGATTTTGACAATGTTGAGCTAAAAGTTGGCACTCTGTTAACATCACATGTAATTTGAAGGATTTTTGGTCAGTTTTGAATGGCATATCATCATTTTTCATTGTTCAGACATTGATTAGACATTGCTGAACAAGAAAATGATAGCAAAGCACCACTTCACTTGTTAAAAATTAGCGTAGTGGCCCTTATTTTAGCGTAATGGTCACAAATTTTAGCGTAGTGGCCCACTATGCTAAAATGCACTAGCTAGAACCCTGGACTGGAGGCAGGATGGACAACAACACTGCCGCACATGTCAGCGTGTTCATTAAAGGCTCCCTGCAGGCTCTAACCTTGTGATGTTCTTGTGATAAAGACGGTATCTCCACACAGATCATCAAAGTGTTCTTGACCAAAGGAATGTGTTAGTAGTACATAGTCTTTGCACTGCACACAAACCACATACAAGTCTCATATCACTTCTCTTTGTACAACCTCTATTACTTTTAATTCCATTTTTCCAATGGAAATGATAGAGAAAAATCATACTCTAGACTTGATTAAATTTTATTCCCTTGCCTGACAGGGAGCAACAGACAATAAACCGGATAATGTATATGTGTGTGTGAGTAAGTATGAGTGTTCTAATTCTAAGACCTGTGACAACAAAAGATCAGATCCCTACTTAACCACAAGAATGCTCTGGTCTATCTGAATACAGGGTCACTTTATCACCGGTAATACTTTTTCTATCAAATGCAGCTATCAACTCAAAACCCACACAATTGCACATTTTACGGCCATCATCCCGTGGATATCGATCCGAAGTATTGCTTTGAAGACCATCACACAACCTGATGTGTGGACTCAACAGGGCACATCAAGGCTCACACAACCCATTCAGAGATCAATGTGCAATTTAACCTTCTAATGCTTTACAGATAGCAATCCACAGCAGGGCAAAAGGGTTTTACTTTGAGTCATGTGGCAGGTTATATATCACACGCGGAGTCCTACCGCCCAATCACATGCTTTACTTACCCCTGTACATACATTGTAAATGTTTATGAGGGATATACAGAAAAAACGTTTCTTTTTTCTTTTATGTGATTTCCAAACTTCATTGGCTTGCTTTCTCAAAGTGACTAGCATTTACAGTACACATGTACCATAGATCATTAAAGAAAACTATCCCAAACCAACACCAAACTGTAGCTCTTCCAAAGAGGAACTACACACTTGTACGTAACATTCTACCTGATTTCTCAGCTCACCTACAAGTAAGCACGAAGATCTTTATTGGTTACAGCAAATAAGTCAGTGCTCAGAAACTACGTACAATAAAGCAAAGTACAGTGCTTGTCAGAAATTCGGAATGAAAAGTTCCCTGATAAGATCAAGAAAGTTGTCAATAACATTGTGCTTTTAGCTTTTACTACGTAAGCTACATGTCAAAGCTAGAATTGGCCTGAACTTTTGTGTAACAGTCAGGGAGGAGCCAGGTCTTGCACGATTGCATTGATACCTGAAAGATGTCATCAACAAGACCATTGAAGATAACGCAACCCACACAACTTTGTAATGTCCTCTCCTTTCAGGCCGGACTCCATCATGTCACATGTGGCTAGCGAGATTAGACAAGTGCCCATTACCAGCAGATGGTCCTTTTGAGTCTTCCTGTCACTGGTGATTACAACTGACTACCATCTCACTTCTGTGAGATGCACTTTCTTTTTAGGTCTCTGGCCATGCCATTAGGAATAATTTGATGGGTCTAGGCTTGGTTTAAAAAAAAAAATGATGTCAGCTCAGTTTCCAGCGCCAACTTTGCTGATGTTCTACAAAGTTCTATCATATTCTAAAGGTTTATGAAGGTCACGAAGGTCAAAAGTTGTTCTTAACCTTTATTTTGCTAATAAGGTAATTGTTTTGCACTAAATTTGTTTAGGTTATAACATTAGACAGCAGGAAGAAGGTAAAAGTAGTAAAAGGTAGATGCATGCCCTCAGTCCATTTTTTTTCTATGCTAGTTAAAAGACAATTTCATCTACTGAAGGCTTAAGTCATAAGAAATGAGTAACAAAAGATTATGTAGTTCCTTCTGTTGTTCCAACACACATATCACAAAGCCCTCGACCTTTACATGTAAAGTACTTGTCTTAAAATTCACTTAAACTGCAGCCTCCCTGCCTATTAACAGGTGCACTTAGGGACCAAGCTTGTTAGACAAAGCTTAGGGGCCTATGGGAAATCCACTCAGCAGGAGTCTCTTTTTCTTGGCATGGCAGTAATATTGATATACTGTATTTTCCCAATTAAAGTACTAAGGATGCGCTCCTGATTTGGGGTAAGTCATAGACAAATCTGTGGAATGTAATATGGAAAAACTCAATGTAAGCTCTCATTCTCCTACAATATCTTGAACTGAAATGAAAGAAAATTTATGCTGTTTTCTTCTACTTTCCCTGAGTAAATCTGTAAAAATCCTAGTGTTCAGATTTTCGAAAGTATAGAAAAAAGCACATACCTTAATTAAGAGAGCACTTTACCCTTGATATCTGCAGAGGAACACCGCTTTCCAAGGGTTGAAAGAATGTAACAAGTTCTTTTGCAGTAAAGTCATTAGGTTTGTAACTTACACACAGACACCCCCAAAACAATATTTCCATTTTTCACAGCAACCATTCCTATCTGACTAATCTACCTTACAAAATAGTAAATATAGTACCGGTATGTGCTTTTGCAATTATTGGCAGAATTTCTAATGTTTCATATAGTTTCATAGATAACAGAAACCTGAAATCAATGCTGTACAGGTTTGGCCTACATTTTGTCCTTTATTAATAGGTTTTTATCAATGTACAAGGCGATTAGGACTGACCTCATTGCTGGCTATCAGCATTGTTGTATGCAAAGTGTTTTGGGTGTTCTTTCTCCCCCCGATACGACCACAGGTAACCACGGATTGATTGGTTGTGACCGATCAGTATGTATAATTCAATATGCAATAAGCAATGAGTAATGATGATGTCATAGACAATCAAGAAAAGTTTCCATATCAGGACCTGAAGCATTGATTAGGAAACCTGAATGGATTCACCTGTCTACTCTGGCCAGTGTTAGGAGCCAGATACTAAATACATTCAGTTTACGGTAAATCAAACTTTGCCTTGTGCCATTAAACATTCATTTACTTTTATTGACTAAAAATAAAATCGTAGCAATAGGATCAAAATAATACTACAGACTTGAAGATTTCTTCTGACTAGGAGTATTTAAAAATAAGGGAAAATGGCCTTCTTTATTCCTCTACCAAGGTATATGAATGCTTCCTTCAGAATATCAGTTACTGTATGAGTTTCAACCTCTACAGCATAAATCCCTTAGCACCACTATCACATAAGGCAGTAAAGTAAATGGGACATGTCCGTAGAATGCCTGTGGAAAGACAAGCTATAACAGCACTGCACTGGCAACCCAACAAAGAAAAAAGAAAGTGGGAAAGACCAAAACTAACTTGGAGATATGCTACAAAGGACCATCGATCAATGGGGTATAGCCTGAAGGAAGCAAAAACTCTGGCCCAAAATGGGCTTGCTGTCCAATGTGCTGCCAGGCATGGCAGGATCTAAGCATGACACTAATGACAACCATCTAAAGACATGTCGAGAGTGCCAATATCTAAAAATGTACATGAAAAACTCAACATGAGGTATTTAGCAAATTTTTTTCCACATGGACAAGCCATATAATACATGATTGCTCGATTTCTTTACACCAAGAATAGGCTTCAAAATCAAATACCTTTGCAAAAATTTGTTTGGAAAAAAAATCACCTGATGATATTACAGTAGATGACCTAGGAGTCAAATTTATATTGATTGAAAGAATGTCACTGTAATTGCAGTAATTTGGGTATTTTCTTACCATCAAACTTAATGAAGGGGTCTCCAAGGGGGGTGACAGATATCCATAAAGGATCTCTCAGTCATTGTAACTGCATCAGTAATAATCATTGAATTTCAACAAACCAATCCAGGGCTGGAAACATCCACTTGCACACTTGCAAATGCAACCACATTTTGCTTGGCGAAACTTAATTTTAAACCCAGGTAGTGAAGTGGGCAACCTGAAATTTTGCAGGAACAATGCTTTTCCCCCACTTAGATTTGTGTACATGCACGAGCTTCTGTATTTGATAAACATAGTGACACATGTAACTAGAAGGAAAAGTTGCTGATTTGAAGAAAGTGGCTTTTCACACAGGTTGCACCCTGGGCAACCTGGCTGAAAAAAAAGGATTTTCAGCATTGCCGTCCTACTTTAAGTATGAGAGACTCCTTGTCTGCATATTGCTTTCAGATTAGTACAATGTCATATATTTTCTCAAAGAAGTGTTTGGCAGACAGTAGGTCTCATGGATCAATCATATGGTCTGTTATGAAAACAAAGCAGGTGTGCAAAATTTAGTGAATACTTTAGAAACAAACCAGCCACTAGGAGCACTTCAACAGAACACACGGTAAAACCTAATAAAATCTATTAAAAAAACACAGAACAAAGTATATTTTGCACATGTTGTATCTTAATTGCATACATAAGGAACAATATCCTGTCTGTCTATAGTTTCCAACAAAATTCTGACGCATAGATGACCAAACATCCAAGAGAAATTATGATAAATTCTGGTTGTTCATTTTGGTTCTGTTGAATGACAGTAAAAATTTAAATATGATCAATTCTATCTCAAAAAAGTATGCTTGGAATAATGTTGAGCTTGCAGCACTTTCTCCCAGCCATCCTTTATTCTTTATCTATAGGTTGTATTGCTGAAGGCGCTTTTGAAGAATACAGATTTCATGTTACTTAACTTCCAAACTGCTCCGCAGGGTAGGAGGGTAAGTAGCAATAAAAGACAGGTGCACATAAAGGGATCCATCTTAAACTCACATATAGCCAAGAGGTCATGCTCCAAGTCCTTTGTTTCCATAAAACACACCTACGTTTAGTGGGGAGTACCATTGTGAGATTAGGAAGGGTGATCTGTACTAATAACTACAAGATGTTGACTGACGACTCAAGTAATTATAAACCTGCAAAAAGGAAAGGGATTGGTCTTCAATTCCCTCAAGTGTCAGCCTCACCTTTATAGATACCCTGGATTCAATGGTGCCATCCATATAAAAATGGCTTTGAGTCGTAAAGATGGGTAGTTTGACTCGAAGCCCAAAGGTCCTGGGTTCAATACCAACTGAGATATGCTCCAACATTGTGGCATTGGGAAAGGCACTTTACATTCAATTACCTCATTTCACTCAGGTGAAAATGAGTACCTAGCTTCAGTTTGGGTCTATATCTCTTGAATAAATAAAAACAATAGGGCAGTTTCAACTGTAAACTGGAATTGCTCCATTTTCTCCCACCTGCAAAAATGAATCCCCACAAACATTTCTCGTTTTATAGTTAGATATGTAATATCACTTTTGGAGACATACACCATTCCAGGTACGTTTAGAAATCCCTGTCAATTTCCATGATTTATAGACATTTTGACAAGCACTCAACAATCGAACAATCATAATGTTTTACATGGCAGTGCAAAAGCAAAATGAGAGAAAAAAAATCAATCATAATTTTGACACCAGTTATCCTGAAAAGAGGCTAACTAGTGAAAAATAGTCAAACAACAGAATCGGGCAATTTGATTTACAGAGGTGAAGGGGTCACTACCATAGGTCAACGAGAGGTCACCCCCTGACCTAATGGTGCTTGGAAGTTCCTCTATATACGTGACTGTCATACCGAATGTATGTAATAACCAACACAGAGCCACTTATTCCGTGAAAAATGGCCGGTCCCCGGGCAGGGCCGGTAAGCCGGGTTATTGCTGACTCAGCGGCCCTAATGAAGAGGGAAACCAGGGGTCGTGCTTAATGGTGCGGACTTGCAGGACTGCCGCCATTAGTTTCCCGCGCCGAGACCAAACACGGGTCAACTGTGTACATATGCAGAGGTCGGTTGTAAAGGTCAGCCCCGCATGATGTGATATAATACTCCTGGTCATAAAGACGTCCTCGGGAGCGGGGCTCTGACAGGGGATGCTGGGCCACTCGGATGGGGAGCAGGGCTCTCCAAGGGGATGCTGGGCCGCCAAATGGGAAGAAAAGAAAGCAGGGTTCGAAATACCACCTGCATATTACTTCACATTAGTGCAGGGAACATTGGAGCTGTCCAAGTATTACTGATGTCTACCTGTGCTTACCTGCACTGGGCCATGTACTGGGTATATATAGGTTAGTGCAGATAAAATTGGAGCTGTGCAGGTATTTCTGATGTCTACCTGCACTTACCTGCATTGGTCTCCTGGCCTATTTGACTGCTTTTTGGTGGTCAGACTGTACTCCCTCAGATAATCTTTTCCCTATGACACAAGAATCCTGTCTATAGTGACCACCTGTCCACATGGACCAGATTTTAGTCCTCTGGGTGGCCTTCTTGTGCAGGTTTGACTGTATATGGTAGAGTGGTTGAACTTTGCCTGCTGGTCAAGTACACGGTGCCTTCCATACCAAGTAGAACAGGAAACACAGACTGTGACAGAGGAGACCGTGTGTTTCCCCTCAAAGGAAGAATAAATATAGCACATCAGGTCATGGCTTCGTCATTGACCTTTATGGAAAGGTCACAATCAGCAAGTGCCATTACCAATGCAGTTGTCATATACCATTAGTCTATGCGCCATTCCTGCATTAATATTGTAAATGGCATAGGTCTGCCAGCAGTAATGTAAAAAAAGATTTTCAAACCTGCATCAACAAAATAAGTTATGATGTCACAGAATAGAACAACAAATAAACAGTTTGCATTTAATTTAATTGGAAATTCTGAATTAAAGTCATGTAGACGTGTAAGTTTGACTTTGAAGAAAAAAAACATGATCTGAAAACCTGCAGCAATTTAATATAAGGTATGAAAGCACGGCAAAAAACTGCAGCAATGTAATATAAGATATGATAGCACTGCAAAAAATAGTTTTTATAATTTTAGGAAATTTGGAATCTGAATTTGAATTTGACTCAAGGTATTTCACCAGTCTGGTTCTAAAACCATCAGAAGTGGAGAAAATTTGAAACACGGGCCAGCTCATGAGCACTCATGCTTCCTGGCCCAGGGTGGTTGAGAACGGTGAGAAAAAAGTATTTCAGGTCCATTTACCAAAACTGTGCAATTAACGATCACTATGTTTGCATCAACTTTTATACATACACTTCATCCAAAGGCCTTCAACAGTTTGTACTGCTAGAAAATGATGTGTGCCTAGCCTTCTGCTTTTATCCATAAACCTAAAAGTAACCAACATAAATTAATCATTCTGATCTCCTCTGAAGACTGCCCAAACTTTCCCCAATCCTGATGATACTGTAATTAGCCAGAGGTCTCCTCATCAGATAGCGATAAAGTATGGCCCTATTTAGGCATTCCCTCCCCCCCACAGAACATCATTAACGGAATGTCTATGGGGGTATTGATCAACCTGGTGGTGTTGAACACCCAATACGCCATAATTGAACACCTAATATCCTGCGGCCAATTGCCCGTGACTGGACGGTAAATCAATCATGGTGGTATACCGGCTAGATCTTCCAGTCAAGACTGGTATTGTATGTATGGGGCGTGGGATGCTTGAACCAAACTGTGGGTCCGAATTTGTGGTACACTACTGGGCAGCTTGAAGATGGAGACCAAAAACTTTAAAGCATGCTGTAAATTCAATTACCCTTGTGTGTTGGTTTTAATTCCCAGTAGGAAGGAAAAGTAGGGTTCTGTGGTGTTTTAAATTTGTGACTGAAACAATTTTTAGTACAAGCGAGACATACTGTTGGTATCATGAATTCATGCCGAAACTGAGAAAATAAAACCACTACGAAGGTTTCAAGATTTGCGATATAACTTCCGTATACTGTTGGATATCTGTCTAATAAAGTTAAAGTAAAGTAACGCTGTGAAAATATGTCAAAGACGTCAAAGATATGCATGTACAGGAGATTGAAATCTTCATATATTGTCATGACATTTGCTGTCAAAACATCCTCACTAGATAGCTTTAAACAATGCTTACAGTTTGATGTACAGCGGTTTGGTATGACAGATCGTTAAGTGAACACTAACTAGCTGCTGCTATATGTCATATGCCTGTGAAGCTGGTGTAACACGACAAATGGCGGTGATGCAGACGTGTCAGAACCTTATTCTCAGACATCATTATAGTAACTTTTGTAATGGTAAATATGACTTCCAGACTGGACATACTTGTAGATGTCACTTCTTCATAATATTCAGGGTTGAACAACTTCATGCACACATGTATGGACCACATTCCAACAAACCTACCACTCCACAGTCATGACATACTTTCCAGATTTATTCCTCCTACTGTACATGCCACCCAACACTTGTTAGTCCATCGCCATCAGGACAGCCCCATCGACTAGGAACAGCTAATTACCTAACAAAACAAAATGAGACTATCTCCTTCTTAATGACCTATAAATGACCTATAAACTATGCCTAATTGCCCATAGCGAGGTAAGTGCCCGGTGGCGGTGATGAATCAAACGCTGGGACTGTTTCTTTCCGGGAGAAAAGATCCAGTAAAGCAAACGGTCAGGTATTAGACCTGTGTATGTATATAGAGTTGACAGCAACTTGTAGAACACATACATACAGAAACATAATATTTTAAGTTAGATTCGTGAAAGTAATGAAAATACAAAATAACTCTAAGCCAATAAAGATTTTGTCTCGTAGAACTGTAAAGTATGTTTACTTAGTATAGGAATGCAAATACTGGTATATAGGATAGAAGCTGTGACTTGGCAGAATTGTGTTTCTACCTGTAGATATCCTGACCAGAATGCTATAAATGTGTTATTTCATTAGTGAGGTACTGTATAACGATTCTTGTAAGGAACAAAACATGTTGTTACCAAGTGATGATTGCTTTAAGTAGGGAAACACATCAGGTTCGCTCCCCTGATAGCATCTAGGAATCTAAGAAAGTGACTTTCCGAGTTTGATTTGTCAAAATTTAAAGTCGGCTGGCACAAACAACTTTAAAAGACTAGCAGGTAACCTCACCCGCTGACTCCTAACCAATCACAGTTGACCTTGCTCATGACTAACTCCCAACTAAGGTCTAGAGAATAACAGGGGGTATGACTGGTAATGTGTGACAGGCTATGCATTCATCATTGAAAATACAGTATCAAATGGAATGGTGGTACAATCAACATGATTCACTTTAAAAAGTCAGGGGCATGTGTAATGGCATAGCAAACAAACTAGCAGCACTCACCCACTCTATCTATCCATCTATCTATCGATTTATCTATTCATCTATCTATCTATCGATCTATCTATTCATCTATCTATTCATCTATCGATCTATCTATTCATTTATCTACCAATCTATATCAGTCATGACCAAGCTAGTACCTATTTCATTCTACTTAGCTCTAGAGTGCATATCAACACCCACACCACCTATATCAAATCTTTCTTCTTATACAAAGACATTGAAAAACCAAAACAACCAGTCCAGAAACACACCCACCTGTTAAAGCCAGACTGTGGGAGCATCCTCCTGCAACTATTACGATATTAGCATGTCTGGTTTTCAGTCTGGTGGGAGTGAGAATGTCTCCTTTCCTGGTCCCACAAGGCTTTCCACTTCCCCACACGTACAAGTCGCCAGCACCTACAGGCACAAAAGATACAATAGGTAGGCAAAACAAAACCAAATCTACACCTTGAAATTGAAATAGCATTAGCCTGCTCTTTTGTTGACCTTCCATTTCCTGCTAGACTGCCCACTAACAATGGCATTCCCTTTTACTGATGCAGGTGACAAGAGTCTACTTCGCCTGATTTACACATGGGAAATATCTGGATGTACGACAATGGCGCCCTCAGCATTCAGCACCTTTTTTGCTGCATGTCAATTGACCCATAGGCCATAGGACAGGCTCTTTTATGACCCCTCATACGCCACCTCCAGGGTAGACGTGTAACTGCCTGGCAGGAGGTCTGCGGCATCCCCAGCCTCGTGTAAATCTGATCCTGTCCTAAGACATCTCCCAGGTGCCAGCTGTCTGGTTAAAGGTGGTCATTTGCGTTGAACACAAAACGTTTTTTGGACACGTTTTGTGTCTAAACCGAAAGTCATCACTAATCTGCAGAAAGGTAGCCTTCATCATCAAAATTCAAATACTGTTTGTACAAGTCCTTGTCATTGAATCATCATCATCATTGTCATTGAAAGTAGGATCA
This sequence comes from Branchiostoma floridae, assembly GCF_000003815.2. NCBI lineage: Eukaryota > Metazoa > Chordata > Leptocardii > Amphioxiformes > Branchiostomatidae > Branchiostoma > Branchiostoma floridae. Next base: position 29,404,684 of record NC_049980.1, on the reverse strand, counting down.
AACACAACCATATCCTCATACGCTCAAGCTTCCAAACTGAACAATCGATCTGGCCTACGGATAAGTATTGTGTCTGCGAAAATGGCTGCCCCTTGAATCTCAAAGTACCAGTTCCTGTGACGTTGACTATGACCTCTACATGCCTGGTACACGCTAAAAAATACACGCTCAAAAAGAAGAGAAGCACTATTTGACACATGAAATTTTGAAAAACAAAAATGGATTCTGTTCTCTTGCCATTTCGAAAGTTGCATGCAATCAAAAGTTGCGTCGAGTCAGGACAGTGAGGGGCACAGCGGGAGTCTCAGGACATTCTCTGTCAGTGTGTGTAAAAAGAAAACTGGCATATGACCTTATCATACACCATTGTACGTTCCTGAACTTTTCCTCATGTAAACAGGGCCTTCCTCAAGAGATTTTCTATTGTAAAAAATTAATCTATGATTTTCTGGTAATGTGCTATATGTTATACCTAACAGGTGCCAAAACACAAAGCTTTTGTGAATCACTCAGAAATTGATTCTATTGAACAGAAGTTTTTTATTTCATTACTTTCCAACATCTGTCAATTTGACGTGTTAGCAGACTATGTGTTGCAATGATACATTGTGTTTGTAACATAACGCAATATAAATCAAAAATGATAATTGTACGTGAGCTTGTAACAATATTCTCTGGAGATGAATGTGCAAATTTTGTGTCCCACATGCAAAGAATACTAATGAAGGGCAGGGGGAATCTTCCATTTTGTCTTCTTTTGTTGAGGACATGACCTGCTGTAGGGATAACCAATAGAATAGGCACGAAAAGCAGAAGTCTGTGACAATAAAAATCGTATAAGAAAAAGCAAGAAGACATGCAAAAAATTGCGATATCAAAGGTTTTCAAGAACAGCATTTCTAGAGGATGGTACAACCAACTAACATGGTTTAAGAATATAGACATGTAGAGGTTAAAAGCAAGCTGACCCACCTGTGGCAGCTAAGCTGTGGTACGACCCACAGGCTATGCAACTCACACCTTCAAGGCCGTCCAACATCTTTGGGCAGACCATGTCGCTCGGCTCCCCTGTACCCAGCTGACCATTCGCATTGTTCCTGCAGACAACAGAAGCATCCAAGATGATACTTACGATGTCTACACGGTTGAGGAATCAGAAAATACAAGCGTGAAGTTTTGGTCTGATGGCTAATCTTGCATGTAGGCCACCAGCTACCATCAGATTGAGAGGGTGCAAAGTTGGTAGCAAGGAGACTGCCCACATTCATGACGATATCCTGAGGTTCTTGTACCGTGCAACAAAACGACATCCAGTAAACAGTCACTGGAAAACCACCAGTGTCCTTTGAGTGGAAATCTTCCCCTTGTTACCTCAACAAAGACGATTCCTGGGTTCCTGAGTCAGCGGTCAAGGTCGCCTGCACATGTCGCATGGGCCCACAATAGTCCAGACATGGGACGCTTGCTGCTCCCCATTTTGTCGACGTACAATGCAGCCGGCTGTGTCCTAGTCACTACTAAGCTTTTCGCAATTTTCACAGTCCTCCAAACAACAACAACACATCTAGATACCTTCAAAACAATACCGGACAAGGCCGGAGCTCCACTGTTAGTGCAATACGTTTCCCAAGAGAAGAAGAAAGGACCTCTAACTGGAAGCCCAGCAATCATGGTGACTGCTACAAACACACAGATGGGCCCAGCTATTGTGCCAGGTTCAAGTTGTTTACCGAAATTATACGTGGAATCATGGGTAATTGTCACATCTTGTCATGACAAGTTAGGCGCCCACCTATATCAACGGCTCCCAGCTTATTGTTATCTCGCAGAACTGCAGTTTCAGCAGATTCATGTGCAGCACACAACAAGCAGATTACAATCTGTACTTTGTCTTGTACACCACGATTTTCCCTCATCATTACAAAATGTTTCATACAATCCGTGACACTCAGTCTGGTACTCATTTTCACATGACAAGTAGAATTCGGGGACAAATGCAAATCTATTCGGCCAAGAGGCTGCTATCATTCCGTATTAATCAAAGCTCAAAACAATACAGGATGAAAATCTGGGGATTACATCTGTATTAATAATTGCTATTCTTCTCCATGTTCGGTAAACAACATCTGATTAGTATGCAGCACATCAAGCCTTTCTGGGAAATCTGCCTCTGGGAAGTTACCACCTACTAATGTAATTATTCCACTTTCCTCAAATGGTTGTTGATTGGTTAGTGAGGCCTCCTGGGCGACAGTCATGATATGCACTCATCTACTGATTACTAACACAGTTTACAGGAGAAGGAAAATCATTCCTGTTAAGTACGCTAAAACAATGTAAAACAATAGGTTCTCTTTTCTTTTCTTCATTCTTGTAGTAGTATGCATCCAATGGAATAAAATAATTATTAGTATCTTTGCTTCCATCACTATGTGTCTCAGTTTCGTAAACTTACACATAAGCTACAAGAGTCCTTCTTTTTAATTCAAACGAACATGCTGTAAGAAACTTCTGGGAAAATAGAGAACTTTCACACAATATAATTACATCATCTACCTGCCTGCATATCATCGTCCAAAAGACCTCAATCAGTCAATGCACAGTTACCATCACATGTACATCTCCAGTCAGTCATGCCAAGGGTTAGCCTGGGTACCATCCGGATAGTAGTTTGCTCTGATGTTTATCATATACTGATACACTGTGTACAGTCGCTACTTTGCTATTCTGTCTGGGAACCTTGACATCTCTAACATTTGGAATCGTCCAAATTTTGGACGAGGGTGCTGATTGGTCTATACACATGAGCAAATTCATTCGAATGTTCAAACTCCCAAAATGCAAACATTTAGAGAATTACGGTAGCTTCAAGTCTTGATGAAAATGAAAATGGAGCTGCTAAACCTACCCACAGGCAGCAACCCGTCCCTCCTGAGTCAGGAACAGGGTATGTCTGTCTCCACAGGCAACCTGCACCACTTTCCTGTGTACAAACATCTCCAGTAGTGTGGGCCTCAGCTAAAGGGAACAATGTAGTGGTGTTATATATTATGTACATGTATATCCATGAAACTTCATGTATTCTATACAATGTAATTCTTAACTTTGAGATGCAACAAATGGGCCATTTCAAAAAATACAGGAGAGGGGACACCCCAATATGTATAGCGCTGAAGTCCACCATCCCCCTAAGTCCAAGGAGTCCAGTCCTACATCATCAACCCCCCTGTATTTTTTTATTTTTGGAACGGCCCAATACATGCTCATGTTTTGGCATACTCTAATGTGCACTCTGGGCTGGTGAGAGGAAACTCACCTCAGCAACATTCTGTTAGCAAAAACTAAGCCAGAATGAAGACAAAAGCCTCAAGACATATACCAGTTGTGCATTTTCTGACTCTTTAAGAGTGACACATTACCTACTGGAAGTTCAGAGTTGACAGGAAGTTACAGGAAGTGAAGTTCAAAAGTTACCATAACTAGTAATTTATCGACTTTGTGGTGAGGACTGACAAATATTGCATGACACGGGGGCCAATGAATGAGCCTACTATTTCATGGGGATGTATTATTTTTTTTGTCTATTTGTCTGTGTTTTCACAGCTATATATTGTTATGTTACTAAAATGTTAAAGCTTTATTCTATACCTCTATTTTGTATTTGTGTAATAGTTGTTGCCATACATTGTACTGCGTACAATTGTTGAGCAATGAAGTTCACTATATATTTCCCATATGCAAGTCATGTTCGTCCTTGTGTGACAGGAAGTGATCAATGGACAAATGTAATCATGGTAATTATGGTAATAACCCTTATTTTCATAATCAATGAACCAGTCATAATTATGACATATGATAAACTCTAAACATTTCATAGAGATATGGAATCTTCCAACTCTTGATGCAGTCAACCCACCTGGTTTTCCTTGTAGTTCTGTATTCTGAAGTTATAGGCCAGCTGTGCATAGTAATTGTTGCCAAAACTGTAACATTTGCCATTAGTTAGCCAGGCAAAAGAATGTCTGCTGCCACAAGTTATCCCTGCCACATCTGGAAGCTCCTGGTTGTCTGTGAGATGGAGTCTGGTCGGTGTGAGTCGGGTCTCCTTGTCCCCACAGCCAAGCCTTAAGTTATGGGTAAAAATATCAGCACAATGATCAATATCTTCAAGGGTTGTTAATGGAAGAATCTCCCTGATAGGAGGCTGAGATTGCATTGTATAAATACACATATCTATAGGTCATATGCTTATTATCATTTCTTAACTCCAGCCTGGCTCCACTATCAAACATCACTTCATTATAGCAGCTATCAAAGGAAAACTCATTTAACATTTTTGTACAGAAATGTTTTAAACCCACAAAGAGAAACAAAATATGGCCAACGTATGAGCCTTTTACTACCTAATATGCCTGCCAAGTTCCACTCTTAGGTGCAAAAGGGGACGCACTTTAAATTCTTGGCTCCTTGGTACATGTACTGCACATCTTTGAACTTGCAATGTTATTTTCCAAACTCTTATGATTGGTCAAACTGCCTCCATAATTTTTGTTTGTATAATCTAGTCATAAAGGAATACAAACCTCCAGTCTATTAAAGTAAAGATTTATGGCCCATTAACACCAATGTGGTGCTCCTTTTCAAGCTGGACAACACAGGTGCTTCAATTTCATAAATCACAATTGTGCCTTCATTCTCAGGAAAAGATGACTAAGAGTAAGACATTGTACTTACTGTCCACTGTGTCCATTCCCCCAAGCATAGACTTCATTGTCAACTGAAACAAAGTAAAAGGTCATCACTACATGGCAAAAGCTAATTTAGATGGAGGTGTCAACAGTACACTTGCTCCTTTTAAAACATTCAGCAAAGTTGTATACAAGGTTAATTGCGTGAATTAGAGTACAACGACCTCTATTAAAGTCCACATTTGTATGTTTGTTTGTTTGAACCTTTATTTATTCATGAGAAGCTCAAATCAGCCAGCAGGCCACTTTTAGGGTTATTGACCTATATCAAATATATAAATGTATTCTGCCAGCCAGCCAGCAACAGGTGTGTTTTTTGGGGGGCATTTTCTAGTTGTACTTTTGTAGAACATTCAAAACCATCTTACCTTCAAAGTGGTAAATAAAATAAAATACAAAACTTCTCATGGAGAGTGGGAACTGTAATAAAACAGCCTGACCTGGTCACAAAGATACAAACAACGCTGTGGACAACAAAATCTCTTTGGAAAAGATGACAGAAACTACCATGCCTAAACACATCAGGGCTCGAAATACTGGGTGCATGTGCAACCAGGTGCACCCAAAATTGGAGCTGAGCACCCAATTTTTTTCTGTGGGTGCACAGGGTGCACCCAAATATTTTCATAGGCTTATGTATGTAAAGATGTCAATATACTATTAAACACCAAATTCTTGACATCTATGTGTTAAAAAAAGATCATAAAATGTCTGTCATAGTACTTGTTTAAGAATTTGAAGTTGGAATTTGTGTTCATCGATCTTTTCAATGCCCCAAAACTGTGTGATATTTTATTTCATTTTATTTTATGTGGTGCACCCAAAACATTTTTTGGTGCACCCAATTTTCTAGGTTGGGTGCACCAGTGCACCTAATCCCAAAAATGAATTTCGAGCCCTGCACATCCATCCTTACCTGTTACAACAATAGAGTGGCTAGCTCCACAGGCTAGCAGCTTTACTCCAGCTCCATTCTTGGGGGGAAACTCTGCCACCAGCCCCTCTGTGACGCCCACATCCCCCACCCTCCCCTGTCCGGTCTGTCCGAACTCCCCGCTGCCCCACACCAGGAGGCTGCCATCTTCTACACATGATGAAGGTTCACTACTCTTGGTCTGGTCATTTTCTTCTATATCAGTCAAGTCCATAGATCCTGAGAAAAACAAAGCAGAGTGTAACAATCAGGCTGTACCATGCAAGGTATCAATATTTACAAAGCACCTCTTTGTAGCTAAGATCCAACTAGTTTATTACTACGTCAACAGCATATTTCCACAGATTTTCTATTCTGACAACAACATAAATGACCTAAAAATCTAAATTTCACTCCACCTACCTATTAACAGCTTGGATGCCATCCTTTCATAGAATACAGTCTATAGTGCCTTATAAGATCATAATAAAGTAACTGGTTACTGCATTTTAGACTAGAGCTAAAGGCACAGACAGCCAGATCACCTATCTGCTGGTACAGTGGTAGAGAAGAAACCTGTACAAGTAAGATGACTGACTGCTGTAAGCTTTAACACACTGCTCGGACTATATTGTCTGATGAAAAATGAGAATGAGGAGTTGACTCAGTGTGTAACTGTGACCTCACAGTGACGTTAGGTAAACGTGCTTTCACTACCTTTCACAATGTTTACCTACAGACGCCCACCTTCACAACTCGCGGCAACACAGTTATGACCTGTGGTGTTGTACAATGGTCGACAAGCTCACCTTTTACTTTCACAGCCTTAAAATATGTACACATAGCATGGTTTCTACAAGACAACTGATGAAAATTTGTCCAGACAAAGGTACATACCGAGCATGGATTATATATCAAGTGTTTGATCTCTTGCCTAGAGCGTTTCAATCCTTACTGTATCTTGGCAACCCAGTCTTCATAATGCAGCCCCCAAATCACCCCTAACAAGGTGGCCAGGGACACACAGTAGTCCATTATCAATACATGTAGTGGTACAACGCTAAACAACATTACAACATGCCGAACATTGACATCATCTGCCTAACCCCATAACTAATACAACTTTGGTGCCAAACCATAACCTTGGCAGGCTAAAATTAAAAGGGATGAAAGTACATGTACTTAGCAATAGCAAATGAAAGTAGGAATACACATTTTAATCATTGAAAGTCCCCCCAAACATAGAGCTGTAACCCCTATAGCTAGTAATCACCAAATAGCTGTAACTGTGTTTAGCCAACAGTTTCATTGGATGGTAAGGCTCATAAGTTATGACAGGCAATATTTCTAGGTAATGGCTAGCACTGTCAGTGGTATATTTAATCCTGGACTTGCTAAATCAGTTACCAGTACATCTTATATGATATAGTTACACCAAAATATGTTTTGTAACAGACTTCAACTTAATTACAGAATAGCTAGATCACATTCTCAATTTCTCATCCATAGGGCACCATGGGAGGAAATTACTATGACATTTATAGTCTGGTTAGATTATTGGTGAACTATGGAAGTGGAAGTAAACCTAACCAGGTTAGTGAGTGAGTGAGGTTGGCATCTAAGCTAGGCATTGCAGAGCAAATCTTGGTTTAAACTATACTACACATGTAATAGGCTGATATTCTGAACAAAGCTTTACCTTGGTGGGCTGCACTTTCAAAACAGACTTCTTCCTGGGCAAAGTATACTGATAAGGAACTATTACTATACATGTGAACTTACCTGCACCCAATACTGTATGTATCAATCAACCTAATGCTTATTCCTTCTAAACTACTTCTTGCATTCATAACAAGCTTGTCTACAAAATAACATGCAACATTTGATCATGTCAATAGAAGGATATATAAACAGGATGTCCATTCATAAGCTATAACCCCTATTTTCATGGTTTGCAGGAGTAAACATATCGTACACAACAGTATCTTGGTAGGCAGGAACATCAAATTGTTTCAATATGACAGCATCTACTTGAAACTGCACCTCCTTTTATGGAGGGTCAATGGACTACAGGGAACTTTTGGAGCAAAATTTTAAACTGCATGTACATAGTTATCAGTATGAAGATAACAGAATAGATATATACAAAAGATAGTCTGACCTTTCATTGGACGAGACTCATCCTCCACATATGCTGGACGTTGACACAGCAGTACAGCAAGGCATCACTGTATAACACATGGGTAACATTACACAATGACTTTTATGTTTTATCAAAATTCAAATACTAACGTTACATGACAGGTGAATACCATATCATAACTATGTTCATAAGAGTGGCTTGATATTGATAAAGTATGTATATATTACAATAGGTATGACTTATATGTAGTCCGTATTTAGACTTGCTGCAGTGCCCTTTGACATGCATCACACAGACGATTTAACTTTGACTGACTTTAACTCTGAGTTTGAATCTAGAGGAAGCCCTTTAAAAATTGTGGTTCCACTCTTCAAGTTCCCAGCTGGCAAGAAAAACATTCTCACCAGAATCCGCAGTTCAAATGACTCCAGTCAACCCAATCACTTGTTCTACAAAGCTCTGCATAGCCAAGCCACAGCTGTGACAATAACAGTCTTGTTCTGATCACCACTTCAACAATGAATAGAAAGTAGAAACAGGTGTTGAGGAGGTCCTTAGTTGTACTTGTAGTCATGCCAAATGTACACTTCAGGTGATAAACTAGCAACTCCTTCACAGTTGAAGACGTGGGTTGTAAGCAAATAAATGCTACTCATTGTCAGGGTCAGAAATTATACATATACGAACAAAAAAGAGCGATTTTTACATTTCTTCTTACTAAAAATATTGTTGCTAGAGATAACGTTATCTCCTCGACTTTGCAAAGACAGTTATTTCAATCATCAGTAAACAAATCATGTCTATGTATACTGCACAGGGTATGCTGACGATTGCCTGAAATAACACATTGAGTTTTATATATAACAAAGTACCCTTGAACACGCGGGATACAACCACGGCGACAGTAACAAATTCAAAACAATGCCGCCATTTTTCCTTGCATAATTTACAGCGGGTGCCATGACAGACGACAAAAACAAGCCGACTCATGGCGAGCCGAAAAACTTTTTACGGGCACTTTTACCTCACTAAACATACAGTTACGCATGCAGAGAACTGTGACCTACTTCTAAACCCATGCTTACGCTAAAACAACTCCTACAGAATCGTGGGAAAGTGATGAAAGTATGATCTTTGATATCCGGTACCCACCTTCTGAATTAAATAGGGCAAAGATGGCGCGGGACGATAGCAGAGCAACGTAGAGTTGACACTTCGAAAGCCCGACAAAGTAGAAAATTTATAACTGCAACTATTAGTCTTCTTCAAATGTATGAAATAAATATATCACCATCGTAAAGATATATTTATTCTTCTTTGTGCAACTATGAGGCCTATGAGGTGCAACTATCACCACGAATCTTATTTCTCTCAACACGTTTCTATGTTGTCAGAAGCCAAAGTTAGGAACATTTCATCCCAACTGTAACACACGGCATGGGGCACTTTTTTTTTTCAGGTGCAAAAATTGCATTTATCTCTGATATGAGCATCGTTTTGCACAAATTATAGATCAGATATGCCAAAGTCTGTGCACAAATATCGATAAATTTGTTTGCCTTTTGACCACCATGACTTGATTGAAATTCCGGTGCACCCCTATTCTGCGTGGTATGGTCGTTTGAACTGACGGTAACTTTGATCTCCGACTGAGATGATTAGCTTAGGCCACAGCAAGTAAATGTTATGGATTACATCAACGCGCGCACTGGTTTCGGGGGAAAACAAGACCTTTTGTTCCCTCCAGAGATGATCAACATGACAAGAAAGTTTCCAAATTAAGAAATACGTCGCGTGGTAGCCTTGATTGTACTTGAAACGTTATCTAGTGTGGTAGGCTTGGGCGTAGTTGCCAGCTTGTCACTATGACTATGACTATGTGCACTTCTTGGATACAGGATTTAAAGATTTGTTGGTTGTGATACAATGTTTTGTCTCTATTTGGAAAATTAAGGCACCTTGTTGTTTTCTCTGGTCTCGTTTCTTTTTCACTTTTGAAGTCTACAGAGAATATGACATCCATAAGATTACTTTATGTACTTGCTGTGAACTTAGTCTGAGGCTAGCTGTGACTGATATTTACTCCATCCCGGATCTGTTCCTGACAGCTTTGACAACGCTTGTACAGTACAATCAATCTCAATTACCATCTACATATTTTACGGCTGATAGAGGGAAATGTGCGTTATTGGATTTTTATCTGAATTCCATAAAATATAGTTACTTTTAACTCTAATTTTATACCATTAACGTTACTTCATCATAGTAGTGTGGGTTGTACATTTTCCGACAATTGAAATGAATCCATGAACGAATGGGTCGATAAAATGCATATGATACAAACAACAAAATGTATTTTCATAAGTTGAATGGAAAATTCTCGGAATGATAAAGGCATTTAGAAAGGCTATGATCAACCACAGATCGAGTTCCACCTGGATGTGTGCTGAGTACCGTAATGAAACCCAAGCAGATGTACTAAGACTGGAAACGTGGTTGTACACGTCAGCCGCGGGTTAAGCCGCAAAGCAAAGACGGAAATTGGTCTCCGCGTGTACTGATGATAAATGTCTGGAGATATTTGTCACCATTCTATCGAACGATCCTGATGGCGCAACCTCCCCGGTATCACCATCCTATCTACATCCAAATTGACCATTATGAGATGTCAAAGGTGGCTCCCCCGGGAAAACAAGTGACTGCCCCCGTTTGCTAGTCAATCATAGGTTAATTTAAAGCCATCGTCGATCATGTGCTGTGGGACTCCGATGTCACACGGTTAGCGATCAATGTCACCTCGGTGGGGGTTAATGTCGCCCGTGGGAAAGCCATGTTGCCCCCAAGGTCCTTTCCTGTAGCCCTGGGGATCTGAAAGATCCGGCGTGCATATTTTAGCAGCAGGAGACTAGTGCCACATGGCGGGAAAACAGGAAAGTCTCGGTTCTGTGACAGACAGGTCACGGCTAACTAGATCCTACATCCTTCACCTTTGACACCACAGGCGCTCGGAACTGTTACCCGTGGTTACGTCTGACTTACGTCAATCTTGCTACCTCAGCTGAACGATCATACACCGCAGTGCTGTACTTTATTGTATACAAAACGTTCCGCACGAATGGAGGGGATTTCTTGCGTGGGGGAGGGGGGTCAGTACTGAAGCGCAGGAAACCGTGCAATATTACATTGCTTTGGAACAGCATAATGTAGGGGAATTGTATGTTCGCTAGGGTAATTTCACTGAGGTATAGCCGTGGTCTTGCCTTGTCTTATCTTGTGAACCTTTTCCTTTATGCGGTGACATGATGCAAATGAACGAATGGTTTCTATGAAAGGGGAGGAGACGATTAAGCTATTAAAAAGTCAGCAGCTTGAAGATGTTGTACAAATTTAATCTTAGAATCCTGTCTTGATTTAAGTATCTAAAACTAGATTTCTTAAAGTTACGTTTTACCCCCAGACTAGCAACTTCGAAACCTGAAACATTTTCTCTGACTTTCCATCGGCAGTACTTTCAGCACCAAGGCCAGGCCCCGCCGCAAGAATGTTATTCCGTAGTTGCTGTAATGAGCGATGGTTGGGTCTCGTTATGGATGAGTTACACAGGAAATTGCAGTCCTGTCCCGCTGTATCATGGTTTTCCAACACCGAGCACGCAAAGCTTACACGGATTTCCTTGAATTCACCACAAGAAACAAGGACCAGAATGCACAATATCCTGTTTAAAGGACCTGTGAGTCCTCTGTAGGAAGCCTCCTTCGACTGTTAGGACTTGTTTTGGCCCCGGCATTGATATTTTTCTTTCTTGGCAATTTTCAACATGAGCCTGCGCTCCTTGAAGTCTGCAAATGAGGCTATATTTGTTGCACTTTCTTCTGTAGAAGAGATCTGTATATCTTCGTGATTCTACTTTTCCTAAAATTTGTGTTCTGCAGATTATTTCCCGCCAGTACATTTACTGATTTAGAGCCCCCTTAGTCAGGTCACGTGACACGTAGGTAAGAGAGAGTTCCAAAGTTGGAATCGTTTCATGATTCACTTGAAAAATGTGTCCTGAAAAATTTATGACGCACGTCTCGGCCGATTTGTAAGAGGAGGGCATTTTCGTATTTGTGGACGTTAGTTAGTTAGTCTTCTTCATTTCCTGATAATTTGTAGTATTTTATCCCCCATTTGTTCCATCTAAGTAGTCCCAGAGGATGGCAGATCTGGCTGTCCTCCTTACTTAAATGGTTAAAGCTAATGGACCTGCAAGCACACAAAATGTCAAATGGCGGGTTTAAGTGGCGCTCTATTGCCTTATTGGTCACTAACGTAAATTAATAGTAAGACTAACGAAGGCTTGTTATGGAAGATGTCCATTCCGTGTTCCTCAGTGTCCATTAATGTCAGGCGCCGACGATATCATGTTACTGAGTACAAGGAAACGGCAATTGCCGGGGGACTTCGTCTTTTGTGTCGATACCAGCCCAATATCGAGTGGACGGCGGACGTAATAGTATTACAAACGTCCGAACAAGACCGGGGGCGACCTTGGTTGTTAGATCGGTGAGAGAGGAGGAGAAAAGGTGGGCCCGCCCCGCCGTGTCGTGACACCGAGTAATTCCTCGGTCCGGATCAGATTAAATGTTTCCGAGGGGGGATAATTGTGGGCAGATAGACGAAATTAGGTGACATTAGGATAGAGTAGGGCTGACCCCGGGGTTGAAAGCTCACTGACATATTGAATAAGGTACTTATCCTGCCTACACGTAAGACCCATTACCCTGTCGGCGTTATTACGGGCTAAATAGGCCGCTCTGATCCCTGAAGGCCGCTGCTGAAATGATTTCAACGGTCGCTTGGTGCTCCAAGAACCCACACAATCTATATAAATAAAATATAGGAGGGCAGGAATTGAATAAGCGAGGAAATTTTCCGACACTCTTGAGTAGAAGACCACTGAATAAAGGACGCTTTGGGATCTTACCCATCGGTAGTTTGTCATCATTTACTAGTGGGGGGAGGTCGAATTTAAAGGGTGGGATGGATAAAAGGCGGCTGATTAGATAAACGAACCACTCAAAATGTAGCGGTCTGTACATCGTCGTTACAGTACTTCCACATACACTGTAAAGGTTAACTCACTTATGGCTCTGGAATGGTAGATAGTAGGTTGAGAGGGACATCGCTGGCTGCATACAATTCTGAATGGACGGCCCCTCACCCATACCGAACAAATGCTAGATATCAAAGACGTATTCAGTTAAATTGTTAATTAGATAGAAAGTCTGTAAAAGATATTCATAGGATCCATACTGCTTTAGAGGTTCCACAAGCGACACAGTGGTCGTCTATTAACCGTTGATTCATTTGCCCCAGACAGTGTTTCTTGAAGTTGGAAAGGAATTGTTTGGGATTATATTTAACAATAATCTTTAAAGACAATTGTCATTTTATCTGTTACCCGTTCCTACTTTTCCTAAAAGAATATGTCAAAGAAAGTACTATTATTGAATTTTTCCTTCGAATACGCGAAGACTCACTATCTTCTGTAGTTCGAAGTCCAATAGCAAGGAGGCGCTTTTATGCAATACAGAAGAATCCAATATGGCTGCGGTGTGGTCGAAAAAATGACCAACTTCTTTATTTCTTTTTCTCTAGATGCTCACACGCTTCGTACGGTAAAATATGATCGATGTATCAATACCGCAGTTTAAACAGATAGAGGCGGCTGACGAGAAAGCGTACACGGTAAGACCATTGTATTTTTTTTTTAAATTCCTGACAGACGTGAGTTCAAGTTGTTGATGGGGAGGGGGGCGTTACGCTGCAGACGTTTCAACAACGACAACGCAGATGTTCATAGTCCGCGCAAGGACGTTATATATGAAGGACTGGGCTCGTCATGAACAGCCCGAGGTGTTTCGCTAAAACGTCCCCAAAACACTACATTTCTACTGGAGTCAAAACTCGCATGTGATCAATTAAATACGCGTGGGACGTCCATTCATTAGAACCCCCCCCCCAAAATTAACGTTATGTAGAAAATTATCTATTACTGCTATAGCCTAGACGTTCTTGTACCTTTTCAAGCTATTCAACATGTATATTCATAAGTTATTATATCTGTGTGTTCCCTTGAAGTTTACATTCGTGCATGAGTTTGCAAATAGATAGATAGATAAAGATGAAAATAGATAAGGTATAAATGATTTATCTGCATGAAATGGAGGTGTGCACATTTGATTTTACTGTTCCTACCTGTCCCATGGTTTACCTGTGCCCACCAGTCCCATGGTTTACCTGTGCTCACCTGTCCCATGGTTTACCTGTGCCCACCTGTCCCATGGTTTACCAGGTTCACCTGTGCTCACCTGCCCACCTGTCCCATGGTTTACCTGTGCCCACCTGTCCCATGATTTACCTGTGCCCACCTGTCCCATGGTTTACCTGTGCCCACCTGTCCCATGGTTTACCTGTGCTCACCTGTCCCATGGTTTACCTGTGCCCACCTGCCCCATGATTTACCTGTGCCCACCTGTCCCATGGTTTACCTGTGCTCACCTGTCCCATGGTTTACCTGTGCCCACCTGCCCCATGATTTACCTGTGCCCACCTGTCCCATGGTTTACCTGTGCTCACCTGCCCCATGATTTACCTGTGCCCACCTGTCCCATGGTTTACCTGTGCTCACCTGTCCCATGGTTTACCTGTGCCCACCTGTCCAGGTGTTTGTGATCGAGGTGTGTGCTGCAGGTCGGCGACACACTCTGGAGAAACGCTACAGTGAGCTGCATGCTCTGCACAGGGAGGTAAGGTCCTGTTTGAATCAGTATAAGCCCTTTTACAGAGACCAGGGCGCATGTGCGGTGAGAGGGATTCTAGGTAATATGTCAAAGGTAAAGGCCCACAAATCCGGGAGGGACGTAAAACGGGGGTCCCGTGCTCGAGGAGGTGCCTCGACCACGTTAATCAGCCTCATTACTCATAATGGGTACCTACTGGCCGGCAAAATACACCTGGTGATTATTATTATTATTAAAACCCGTCTGGACGTTATTATGCAAATCAAAAGAATGGTCCAGTCAAGGACTGTTTTCTTTTTCGAGGCCTTTACCTTTGACATATTGTATAGCAATTTCGCAGTGTCCGT
>NC_049980.1:29381723-29389648 GCF_000003815.2 Branchiostoma floridae | reverse complement strand
GTAGAAGCGACATCTATACAGGTCACCCTCAGTTTGTGTTGGATAAGTTTTTTTTTTTTTTACTTTAACCCACCATGTGTAGCCCATCTGGCTAATAACTATCATCAAATCGAAAAAATGCCTTTTTTAGCTGCAAACTTTACCAAAATGCCAATATGCAACTCATACAGATTTAAATATACGCACAGGTCTGAACAGACCTTAATTAAAGTGATGAATGTCAACCTCTGTAAAGTTAGAAAAGGTCTATTTTGCAGTGCCCTCTTTTGAAATAGGAGTGAACTGCAGAATATCTATAGAAGGTAAAATGGACATGACTCATTTCTGGGGGCCTCATTACTGTCAACTTTTTAAACTGATGACACATTTTAGTGGTCTAGCTAAGAATCACATAGAATTAAAATGGCAGCCCATGAAATAGAAATATAGCTCTTATATATACCCATACTACAACTTCTGTATTAGTTAGATAAGCGTTAAGTTATAGAACTGTAGTTATGTAGATGCCATACTTTGTACCCCATACAATTGTTGTGCAATAAAGCTATCTATATAAACACATTCATTTTAGACTACTTTTACTTTCAGACTGGACTATTGCAATTGTGTGTGTACAGTAAGACTGAGTGCTAAGGAGATATTGATCCTCTCTTGTGTATAACGTAGTTGTAAGTGGATATTTTGAATAATTGTTTGTTGCGATCCCCACAGCTGAAGAAGTCTCACCTGACGCCGGAGTTCCCCCCGAAGCGCGTGCGGAACTGGAACCCCAAGGTGCTGGAGCAGCGCAGGCGGGGGCTGGAGGCGTACCTGCAGGTAACGCTATTTCACCTTTATCCGCGAGGTAACCTATATCTGTTGTTTTCAAAAGCAGGGTATGAAGTACTACCGACGAAATGTGACATCAAACTGCTATGTTTTGAAAATGTTCCAATTTGGAAAAACCGTCCGTTGACTTGATATCCGTTATTGTGCTGTTTTGAAAAACAACGGAGATAGGTTACCCCACGGATAAAGGTGTTAGCTGTACATTCAGTTATATTTGCAGGGACTTGATTTCATGATTGAAGAGGAACGTAGGTTTTTGCTTCAACTTCACAGTTGAAGTATAGCAGGGATACATTGGAAACGCAGACATTGTATTTGTGGGAATTTGTAGTGGAGACATCACTTGGAAAAACCAAAAAATAAAATCATGTAAGAATGAACATTTCCATACTTTTAGTCCAATGTAGTTTGAGATCTTAACATTTATGATGGTCTAAAGCACCTTGCACAGGGAAGCACAAAACTACTATGCAATTTTAAAAGTTGTTAATCAGATATTGACTGTCAAGCTGATAAATAGACATTGCTTTGAATTTGACTGAAAGTTTTCTCTTTTCATCTATTCTCATCTGAGGTTTTTCTTACTGAGAAAGGACAACTGGAAATTGAACTTTTGAGTTCTATTTAGCTAAGTTTAAGGAGCTTAGGTTGCAGTTTTGTTCATGTCACCTAGGGGTCTCTGCTAAAGCTTCACCACCTGTACTGTATGCATGGTATTTCCTTTTCCTCAGTTTTCATCTTGAAATGAAGTGGCTTTTGTATCGCATGCACAAGAGAACAATGACTCTAAACTGTGATAGGTTAGTAGTACATGTATTTAATATTTGACTACAGTAAAAGCCGCTTAATTGCACACCCAATTTGCCAGTGCATTTCGTACAATTATCCGAATGGTGCAACAATGCTTTGTTGCACCATATTAAGCTGGACCGCACCATCACGAGATTTGAAGATTTCGTGCAATTAACAGAAGTGTGCGATTATCCGTTGTGCAGTTAATTGGCTTCCACTGTATACTGCTGCGAGGGTTCGTTACATGTTTGGGCAGCAGTCTTAGCAGGTTAGTCTTCAGCCGTGTCTTCCAGGCAGCTTTTTGCGACCAAAATTTCCTTGCTCTTCCACAACTTGTGTTGCCTGGTACCTGCAGTTTGGTGATGGTTGTGATGCAGCCACTGACGCATTCAATATTTGACTCCATTTCTTCTGTTGTATGTAGGGTTTGATACACCAGGACATCCTTCCCAAGATCCTCCTGGATTTCCTGGAGATCAACATGGCGACACAGCTGGGCTACGAGTCAGTTGTTGTTTTTTATTCTCTTCAGTTGACAATTGACATCTGTTAACAGCAATTTTTTTCCTAGCGATAATGTAAATAACTGGTATCCACTGTAATTTCAAATCGTGAAACACATTCCAAATCAAGGGTCATACATATCCAGTGCTCAAAATACTTTTTTCTGTCTACCTGCACTTTTGAAATTACCTGCACCATTCCTTACCAGCTTTTGAAATTTTACCTGCACCATTCAAAAATAATCAAAAAGTAGATAAAACAACCCACACTTTATACACATAATTACTACCTTCTTTACTAACAAAATAGGTATACCGGTATTTACGGATTTTATTATGAAAAATCACACTGGAAGCTGTTCCTTTGACATCTTTATTATTTATTGCATCTCTTTTTTGCAGAATGACAATCATTACAGCAAAGAAAAATGTACATGGTGCATAACCTGGTGCAGGATAGGTGCAGGTAGACATCAGAAATACCTGCACAGCACAAAAATCACCTGCACTAACGTGCATATGCAGGTGGTATTTCGAGCCCTGATATCCAATTTCAATTGCTTAACGGTCACTTCACAATCACTGTTTTTGTGGAAAGGGGGCCTAACCTGAAGTATGGTAATGTTAAGAGATGGGGCAGGTAAAATTGTAAAGGAGCTCTATGTTGTATGCACTTTGTTAAATACTTGATATGACATGTTATGATGAATGTTATACTTGCAGGGAAATAGACGGCATATCAGGAGAAAGGAACAAGTGAGTTCTACCTCCCTAAGTTCTTGTTGTTTATAGTTTGTGGGGAAAATATTTTGTTTTGAGATGTTGTTATGCTGTTTTCTCACACAGAACAAAGCACTTCTCTATGGGTATCACGATCACATGTACAATCCATCCATCTGTATCTTCCCATCCAGAGCCTCCCACCAGCCAGTCCTGTGCTTCTCTGCAGACAGCTTCCTCCATCCCTCACAGAAAGGTAGGCTACAGCAGACTTTCAGACTTCTCTACAGCATGATTTTCCTCGTTGGGAAAAACATATTGTTTTTGCTGATGTGTTCTTTTTCTTTTACTTGTAGCCAATCAGACCTAATGTGCATGTAGGTTTGATATTAGCTGTTATTGTAAACATTACCAATTTTTTAAAGACTGAGCCTGATGGTATAGTACTATATATATGCGAGTAGCTTGACAAAAGGCTTCATGGAAAACATTCTGCATTTTTGGAAAATATTGCCTTTCTAGTTAACATATCCATTCACAGTCTTGCTTTAAAACCTGGTAACTCCAGTCCAGATTCCAATTCAGTCACCAACAAAAGACAGCACCCATGTCAGAGTGTTTTGAAATCCTATCCAGTTATTTGAGTAACTCTTTAATACCTTACAAATCTTATTACATAGATGTCTCACTTTCATTTGCATATTTGAAATAAACAAACAAACAATATCCCATTTCTCAAACCAATTGTTTTGTACTTAACTCCAAGCTTTTCAACCAGAATACACAATAATTGACCTTTGCACACGAAAGTAGCTGATTGGCTACCAGTTCTCTATTGGCTTTGGGGTTAGGTAGCAGGGAGTAGCTAGGCACATTGCAGCCTTGAAATTTCGCTTTCTAAAAAAAGTAACAGCGGAAATTCAACTGTAGGCAGGGAATTGTAGTGTTGAAACCCAGCTGGGTGGGATCCCTCTGCACAGATCTGTGTCAGGGACGTGTTGGGCGCCTGCCATCTCCAGCCCATGTTTGCCAGTTCCTGTTCCCAGTCTGGATGGATGGATGGATACTCCCAATGGTGGGGTATACCCAAGTGCCATGCTACCCTGGTTCACTGGACACTCATGCTCAATGGGCACCCATTCACCACAACTCTCTGAATTTGGCTGGGAATACAATGAGGTTTGCCAAGATTCAGTGTCCTCCAAAGATGGGGTGTGCAACTCTGTTTGTTTTTTTTACTTTTTCTGATGACATAACAGTCCACCGACATGTTCTTTAATGATGGAGTCTTCCTGTTGACACCTGGGTAGACATGGTGTAATGTTTTAGATGAGTTTAGCACTACAGAAGAGATCAGAACCATACGTTCTGCTGTAGTGCTCATGAAAGATGCTAGAGGGTGCAGAATGCAATCATTTCTTCACCTCGCAAACACCTGGCAACATACCAAATATTATAAAGATCCATGAATGACTTCTAAAGTTCTGCTGTCCACATACAAACAAACACACACACATGCTCGAAAACATTAAAACATGATCTTCTTAGCAAAAGTAATAAGAATACCAGTACATGTACTTGTGACCTGGTTATTGAAATTATTATCGACGGAAGATACCATCGTCAGAATCTTGTTTTTCTTTTCTTTTTTTAGTTTGTCTGTGCCCTGCAGATCTGTGATGTATTGACCACTAATTTTTTTAAGTTGGTGTTTGGGAGAAAATGATCCTTTGTTTGATTTTTGTTTGAACCTTTGTCTTATATTCATGAAAGCTCAAATCGGCCTGCAGGCCGCTTTTCATTGAGGTCATGAGGGAAGAGGCAAGGGTCAGAAAATGTATATAACAGAGATACAGTTTAAAGTCCTAATGAGTCTCATAAGCCTAGATACACAATTTTACATACATGGTACAAAACAAATAATAGTGAGAGACATGATTCAAGTCCATTCATTAATAATATTTTGGTCCTTTCTGTTACTTTAAGAGTTTCTCTATTTCTGGGAAACGCACTTGTCCCACTCCTCCCCATGTGTAGCCTGTCCTCCCAGGGCGGGACCTGGAGGCAGTGCAGCTGTGTACACACCAGTTTGTCATCGCAACCTACTATCCCCCCAGCTCCTTCACAGGTGATGGTGTTTGGGGTGCTATTTTTAGAACTCCCCGAGGAAAGGGCTCCCCTCAACTTGGATGTTTGCCTCCTTGTTATCTCTGATTGATCTCCGGGAAGCTAAAGGGGGAATGACCCAGTATTCCATACAGGGCTCAAAATACTTTTTCTCTTAGTTGCAGGTAACATTGGAAACTACCTGCACCAGACAACTTTAAACAGCACCACTCTGAATTTAGGAAGTATTGATCATACTAAAATCTGTTCAGAAACCATTGCCGTTATTTCTTTTATACCTCATAGGTGGTAACAGTCAGTGAAGCTAGTAAAAGTCTACATCATTTGACATATACATATAAACCCAGTACATAGAGTGCAGGTTAGAAGCCGGTAGACATTAGTAATACTTGCACAGCTTTGATTTAACCTGCACCAACCTGCATATGCAGGTGTTATTTCGAGCCCTGCCATACCTCAGCCAAGAAAGGGGAATTGACTCCATTCCATGCCCACACCAATGTTCTAGATTAAGGGACAGAAAAGGCAGCTTTTCTGGCAAAACAACAGAACAGGAACATTCCAAGGAATCTGTTGGCTGGCAAGGATTTGGTGTTTTGATGCTCAGTAGCATCTGTGGGCTCTGTGTCCGCCGCAGCTCGGACATGTTACATTCCTCATTTTAGATGGTTTGGTGACTGTAAAGCTGATGAACCCGTGCATGAGGAAGTCTCTGGCATCAAACCTCTGAATATAAAAGAACCCTACACACTTTTATAACCGAACTCCCCTTGATGATATATTATGTATATTTTGCGATAAGAGTTTCATGTATGTAGAAAACAAAGTACACTTTGTCCTAGAGTGTTCACTGTACAAAGATCTGCGAAATGCATTCGCTAATGCCACAAATATAGATAAAAAATATGTGCACCTAACGAAGGAAGATCTGTTGAAATACCTTATGTCATCATCTAACTACGCATGTTTTAAGAAGAGAGAAGAAGCATGTAAACTGTAGTAGTATAGCTTGTAGATGTATATCTTTCGGATTAAGTTGTATGTACCAAACTGACTGCATTTAGCCCCAATCGGGCATGAATATGCAATAAACTTCATTGTCATTGTCATTTGGAGGAGAGTAGGGCTGAAAACGCCAGCTATATGGTGGCAGCATTGTACTACCACTACATACTAGCATTTAAATAGGCAACATATTAAGCGATATCAGTCTGACTCAGGGTGTTGTAATAGAACTTCAATTTTCAAAGTCAACTTTTTTGCACTTTTCTACGTAATAAGATGAAGCAACTCTGTTCCATTTCATTCCAATATTCATGGAGCAAAAATTTGATGTCGCTGTGCTGCGAGAACACAGTGAAAGTTGGCATGGTGTCATTTTTTTTTGTTCCAACAGTTTGAGGATTCCTTGTGATCTACAGTAAATACCAATAATATCATACAGATTGTCTTATCCAGAACATTTCCAGTTGCTTCAGTTGAGGATGACAAAAGACGACGGATGATATGTGTGTGGTACTGAGCTCACGTCTTTGAGACACTGACCAGGATCTTGACCTTCACATTGTCTGTTAGCCAACAGTTGTGGCGACCTTGGAGCCACAGCAAGTCAATCTTATGGATAACATCTTCTACAAAATCGAGATCTAATTCAAGAGCAGAAAAAAAAAAAAAAAGTGCCTAAATTTTCCAAATTTAGCAAATAAACACGGTATCAAAGATGATAAGAAGTTTTATTTTTGTATTGGCCCAAAGTGCAAAATGTGACACTTTTGTGGTGGCCTGGTCTTACTCAATGCCAATTATACTCAAGGCTACCACAAGGTATACACAAGGCTACTGTGTCAACTCTACAACCATCAAACTAGTTAAGTACACTCAAGGCTACCACATGACGTACATGTAGTTTCTCGTTTTCAGTATTTTCTTGCCATGTAATTTGATCTGTGTACAGCTCAGTGTTGGAAGAAAGTTTAGCATTGTACTATGATATTTTGTTGTCTTTTAAGTCATACTTCTACATCTTGCTTCATACACAGACACACAGACACACACACACACACACACACACATTGCAATTATGACATCAAACATTGCACAAATCCAATTTTTATCGTTGTAGGGTCGCTGAGCAATTGCCTTCAAGTGGAAGGCATATCGACTATAATTCCAATATGTTTTGTACAATAACTCTATATTTTTTGTCCAGGAGGATTGCCAGACATTGTGGTGGTGGGAGTGAGTCAAGCTCTGGATCTCAACCTGCAGTGACTGCTTCAGGACTGTACTACCTACTGTAACTCTGGGCTTCAAGCGCCACCAACTACTCATCACCAGTCTTACTGTGTCAAAACTGTACAACCTACTGTAACACTGTAAGGCTGGGCTTCAAGCACCCCCAACCACTTACCAGTCTTACTGTGTCAAAACTGTACAACCTACTGTAACACTGTAAGGCTGGGCTTCAAGCACCACCAACCACTTACCAGTCTTACTGTGTCAAAACTGTACAACCTACTGTAACACTGTAAGGCTGTGCTTCAAGCACCCCCAACCACTTACCAGTCTTACTGTGTCAAAACTGTACAACCTACTGTAACACTGTAAGGCTGGGCTTCAAGCACCCCCAACCACTTACCAGTCTTACTGTGTCAAAACTGTACAACCTACAGTAACACTAAGCGTCAAGTACCACCAACTACTGACCAGTCTGTCTGGTCCGGACCTTTTAGTCTAGCGGTTAGTACCTTGGTTTTGTGATCTGGCAGGCCCAGGTTCGAATCCCAGGAGCCAGGAGACTGTTCTAATTCGTCCCTTGTGTTTCACTACATTCAAAACATTAACCTCCTGGACTTTCCAAGGACAGTATACATGAACAAATCCTTCCAGCAGATAAACTTCAGGTCCAAGTGCCAAAGACGTCGTCACATTCATATTAGACTTGCTATTTAAAGA
>NC_049980.1:29371817-29381623 GCF_000003815.2 Branchiostoma floridae | reverse complement strand
CCAAACCCCCCCCCCCCCCCCCCCCCCACACACACACTTTGACCCATGGGCACTGTTACAAACTAACTGTGTAGAACTTCAGTTGTTTATTGTGTGTCAATAATTTGCTTGTTTTTTTCTCTCTTTCTAATAAATGAAAATGCTTGAAAGTCTTGCCTGCACGTGTATGCAGTTTTGGATTAAAAACAACATCATTGGGGTGGTCAGTCATTCTGCGTCTAAAGGTCAGCATATAATGACGACAGTTTATGTAACTATAATGTCCAGTATTTTGGTCAAGGCTTCACCACCATTGTCCAGCTCATGATTCCCATCATAACAAATTAATTTTTCATTGTAATCATGAATTCGGAGATTGTCAGCCATTTTACTAAGTACTGTATTGTAAATCCATTTTCCTATGTAGAAGCGAATCTGCGCCATACAACTCCGTTCAGTTTTCAGAGACGTTTTCATTCATGATGTTTCCAGTCGTTTTTCTGTTTGCGTTCGTTTGCGTTCAATTTCTAAGCAGCACCATTTAAATTATCACACAGCCAACATGTTCTCTTTTATTAATTTATTCATTATTTATTTGATTATCAACACTCTCTGCCCTTTTTATTTAACAAACCATGCAATTACAAGAATACTATCCAGAAGAAATGAAAGAATAATCAATGATACATAAAATGAACAAGGATATTAGCATATCAACAGAAACGTAAGTAATAATCAATCAAATACATAATATACTCCCTTTACCTGGATGTTTGCCCAATTTTCCTTTCCTGACTGCAACCTGTGCTATGTTAATCTCCAGGCAGATTAACCGGTGTCCTAAGATACTATCAAACAAAGCTGGCTAAGGAGTACAGCCGGCCAAAGGGAGCCAGCCGGGCACCGGTTTGATTACGTTTCAAACCGGAACTTACAACATTCTAATTTCTCCCTTTATATAACGTTAAAATTAAGATTTACAGTATAAGCCCTTGTCAGAAATGAGTATCAATGTGAAAGTTTTGTTTACATTTCTCCCCCAGCTAGCTTCAACCTAAAATGGGGCTTTGATTCAGTGTAACCTTATATCATGCCTCATTAATTCAACAAAGATATATTAGATAACGTTACCACTTTAAGAAAATAGACAGGGACCATTTGTTAAAAAAGCGTAATGTGATGAACAATGGAATAACGATTTGATTTTGCCAACAAATCATTTCATGATTCGCGCCTGAGTTGTGCTGGTCAGCGTCTTGCTCAATTGTCTCCATGGCACTAGCTTACATTTGTTTGAACCTTTGTTTATTCATCATGAAAGCTCGAATCGACCTGCAGACCGCTTTTCATTGAGGTCATGATGGAAGAGGCAAGGGTAAGGCAACGTATATAACAGAGATTCAGTTTAAAGTCCTCATGTTTAAAGTATACCTCGGACAAAAAAAGTAACATTGTATCACACATACACTATATATTTATCAAAATCATTTTTATTCAAACAAAAGAAAACAAAGACATGTGGTAAAACCATTGTTCACTACATCACCGATTTACGTACCTTGTTAAATTTACTATATCATTTTTTCGAACTCCAGTAACAATGTAGTCACGTATGTTATCCTTAACAACATTGTAAACAGTACTTCAGAATCCGTGGTCAGAGTATTGTACTTCAGTACTAGTACTTCAGAATATGTGGTCCAAAACAGCCTCTACCAGGTTCTGCGAATCGGTGGGCTAATTGTAGAAATTGGACACTGAAAAGAGTCTATAGTACGCTAGGGGAGTCAGTCGGCCAGAGTAGTACGTTTCCTCACCGGCGGTAGAGGCTATAGTGAAAACGAAATAGGGGAGTTATATATTAGTCTCTTTCTAATGGAATGCTTTGACCACAAATCAGAATACCAAAATCAGTCGAGCTTGCATTAGTCGATATCTGATTTGATGGTGAAAAAAAACACCAATTTAATCCGTTTTCTTTGTCTACTATTCCAGGCTAATCATCAAAAGTAGAAAGACAAGAGCAGGAGATATCCCAGCCCTGGTCCTTGACTCAAATGTGTGTCCGCCCTCTATACATAAAGCTGCACGTTTCTACTCTCCAAGCAGATGTTGGGATCTCCAAACAGGCGTTTTGTGATAGGTCCCGGTCACAAGATGAATGCGAAGGAAAGTTGAGAAGTGGACATACATGTACATAATGTACATTGTACTAGTAGGCGTCGTTTTCGTTTTTACACGGACAAAAAAGCATCCTAGGACGCGCGTCGAACGTGGTAGGACATTTTAAGGACTAGTCGTTTTTGTGGGTTTTTTTTGCATTATGGACTGATGCAAAATGATACAATCCTCGTCTCGGAGGCGGATTGATAGGAATTGACTAGGAATTTCCCATAGGTTTGAAAGCCCAATTCGGCTCGCCTAGAGCGTGGTGAA
Organism: Branchiostoma floridae; assembly: GCF_000003815.2. Lineage (NCBI taxonomy): Eukaryota > Metazoa > Chordata > Leptocardii > Amphioxiformes > Branchiostomatidae > Branchiostoma > Branchiostoma floridae. The sequence continues at coordinate 29,379,208 of NC_049980.1, read as the reverse complement.
AGTACCTGCTCCAACTGTCCAACATGTGAGAGTAATACCGCAGCCAGAAAATTTGCGTGTCGAAAAACCTCTGCGTGGAGATTGCTTTTAGCACTCTTCTTCTTAAGATGTCTATGAATGAATGTTCATTTTGAATGATATTAATTTTCATGCCTCATCTCTATTATATGCATTTTGGCGCCATAGAAAGCCCACGGTTCAGTCGATGGCGTCTTACTGACAGCATTTTTTTTCTGGTGGAAAAAGTACATGTTGCCTGTGCGAGTCAGTGCATGATACAAACAAGCTATCTGCCACCAAAAAATCCAGACCATAGTATATCTAGGTCAAAAGATACCAAAAAGTTTTGCTGCAGTACCAAGGTCGCACACCAGGGAGCCCAGATCGACCGTCTTTGCAACCACTACCCACATACCAAATTTCATTACAATACATCCAGAGTTTCTAGAGTAATGCTGACCACAAATATCTGGAAACACAAACAGACACACACGCACACAAACAAACACACACCAAAAACTATACCTCCATTTTTCATGGAGGTAAATGTCGTTGCTTAAAGTTAATGGTAGATCATTTACCAACGTTTTGGCCGGGAGGTATGGGTGGTCAGTGAAAAATCAAGATTCCGGCAAGCAAAATATTATTACCTGTTGTAGAACACTTCATTTGGTAAAATGTCTTGCGTTATAGCTTCTTTCCTGATCGGCGTCTTGTGACTTTTTCATCCCCCCAGTGTGATTTTACCTGTCCGAAACTCCCTCTAGTCTGGAAGCTCAGACATTTGTCCGCGAAGGGGGTTAGCGGCCTACATCCTTTGACAGTTGAAAATCATCTTGGCACCCAAGAGCTATTTTTAACCTCGAAATAGAAAATTATGCCAATTGCCCCACATAAGAGACCAAAAAATTCTATTTTTGACCAAACAGGTGAGAATTTCCCTCCGGGCGTCACTTGTGGACAATGTGACACTGGTCCGGCCACATCTTCTACCATGCAGAGGGGGCTCTTATACGCATGCGTAAATAACGAATTTTTGTCATGATGATTGAAACGAAATTATTAGACCGTACATCATTTAGATTAATCAAGTAAATTCTCAATTCTAAGTAGAAACTGTCTCACATGTATTGCAATACCCACATTCCTACATCTATCATCATCGATATGCCAGCATGCCATGAATACGCACATGTAACTTCTTTAGAAGCAAAGTTAAGAAAAACAGTTGAACAGAAAGTCACAGTTGAATATTGCATCACAGTTTGTACTGTGCAAAAATAGTCAAAAGAAAAACAACAGAGAGTATACAGTTTATATATTCTTATAGAGTATATAGTGTTACAGGTACGGTGTGTAAAGACGGGCGGACGATTTGTATTGTTGATCTAATGTACGTCTTTGTGAGCCTGGCTATGTTAGCGGTTTTAATGCAAGAAAGTTCCTGGGCCTTCTCCCACAATTGTAGATCCAGATGAAAGCCGCATGTTTCTGTTTCATTAGACATTTTCCTTGTCACGTAAACTCTTTTTTCTCTTATAGTTTTGATGATTTTCAGCTTGAGAACACTGTTGAATGTTACAGATAGCACATCAGGTGTCTCACAAGCGAACCCCATCAGAAATTCTAAAAACAAAACCAACTTTGTAGTTATTCATAAACTTTGGAGAACCTCTTCTTATCAGCAATGATATAATGATAGGTTTAGAATGAACTTCTTTCCTGTCAAGTTGTGATGTTGTCCATGTGCCCCCCACACATGCCCAGCACGTGCCGCACACGTACGGAAGCCACCTGGCCAGGGTAGACATGTCTGCTGTACATCGCGTCCTTGTCCCACAAACCTCGGCTGCTGTCTTCTCGACCATGCACGGCGTCGACGTGAGCTCGTACGGCGTCCATAGAATGAGGTTATGTTGTGCTTGCTGATTGCTAACTGCCGTACGGACCTTCTGTCTACGGCCTGGTTACCTGGATACTGAACTTCCAGGCGTAGAGACTAGGAACACCGAGCACCGAGGGCCTAGGGGTGTTTTGAATATCTTGAATATAAATAGAAACAAAAAAGTTGAAACAGCAACACTTTCCCTAATTTTCACATGCATAGTGCTTTCCTTTTGTCCCCCAATTTGGATGAAATGTGGCAATGATAACAATGAGCTTTCCCCTTCATCCGTAAAAAAATTAACCTTCGTCGAAATTACGTACAGGTCAAAAATCATGAAAATTCATCTATCTCTTCTTGACTTATACTGTTTAGAAATCTGCAACTAAAACGCCCCCTTGGCAGTCTACAAAGCTGCTATAAAGCCGAAACCTATGTTCAGGTCTTCCCGAACACGAGATATCAAACCAGAAACCGCTGCAGTACCACTAAAAGCCAATAGGGCGCCCAAAATCTAGTCATGTCGAGATCCGTCGTCTCGAAGTCCTACCCACATATATACCAAATATCAAGGCAATATATGCAGGCCTTCTCGAATTATCGTGTTCACTGACACTAAAGCTGTCGAAAACGTTAATAAAACGTTCTTCAAGGCTTCTTGGCGAAGGTAATAAAACCTTCGTGCACTACTTCAAGTTTTCATTAAATCTTCCATCCTTCCGCGAATTCGCGCTTAGTTCTTGCTTAGCTTATAGTTACGTAGGTTCCTATATATAACCAGGTAAATCGGTATAAGATGGTTGGCATGTTCCAGGTTTGTAACAGGTCGTCCATGCATGAGGTTCAGTCGAGAAGATAGAGACTTGACTTTGCGTCATTTGCAATGACTTGACTCGACTTGTCAATCTACCTATGATTGTTATAACAATGGAGAATGGACTATGCAGCGGTTAGGCTCTCTTGTTTGTTTATTTTGATCTCCATAGACTGTGTTTCGTGTGTGTTTCGGAAGTTCTGAACATACTGCGAGGCAGGTGACGTAGTCTGGGACCTAGTCCTGTTGGTGATGCTCGAAAGATATGGTGACCTAGTTATCCGGACAGTTGTTTCTGCCGCTGACACGGGAACGATAATTATTACACAGAGAGGTGTTTTCACAAGCCGGAAGCCCCACTGAAGACCATGTTCACATGTCGGACAGGCTGGCTCGGATCGCTGATCTCTTCACCTTGAGCGTCCGGCTACCCGAGCGCTTGTTGTGACTGCTCGCCCCTGCCTCGCGCCCTTGGCCGACTTTCCAAAAATATCTTCACCTTGTAGTCGGCACCTTGGTACGTCGTCCCTCTGAGAGGATCTTGTTCTGAGAGATGTACCCCCGATATTGACTGGCTCATATCCTGTTTCCGTCACTGTATCGGCAGAAAAACATTAGCGAATTAGAACAGACCATGTTCACCGCGTATTTTGGGAAAAGGCCAAACAGTGATTTCAAATTCACAAATTCTAACAATAATGTAACATTGGGAATCCCACTGTTACAATAGCACTGTACATGTAAGACTAATAGTACATGTAGTACGTTATACGACGTCGAATTCAAATAGCCCAGAGAGTCCGATGGTGCATTTAAACAAATGTGCCACAAATGAATCGTACCTACTAAACGTCAAACGTTTTCAAAAGCTCTGAAATTGAGATCAATTCCCGTCCTATTTCGTAGCGAGCTATATATGTTTCTATGAACAGGGACCCGAAAATTTGTACTTTTCAAAAATACTGTGGGCCCTTCTCGTCATAGCCGTACGGCAGTATAGCCCCCGAGTCTCTTCTGTCCTCTCCGCAACTGATACACATAAAAAGTATTTGCGGAGAGGACAGAGAAAAGACTCAAGCGCTATAATACGGCTGGATACCAGGTTATTCTTGTCATTCTTTATAGTAAAAACTGAGGAACAGCGACTTTTCTAATAACGCCACCCAAGGATGTACGTGAGAATGGACGAGACCCTCCTCCAAGCAGATGGGCTGTGGAAAAAGTCGTCGCCCACTGCCCCGTACGTACTAGTAATAAAACAGGCCGTTTCCCTACAGAGATAGTTGGAGATTTATAATCATATATTTCCGCTCAATTCAGTGCTAGACTAGTTCTGTACCCATGTCAGATAATCACAGAGACATGTCGGTTCAAATGGTGGAGCAGCTTCACACAGCTACACGGTTGTCAGAATGAAGTAGTTAAGCTTTTGGATCATTTATAAGAATTTCAGTTTGTGATATCTCTGTGTGTATAGGGGGGTATCTTTGAACTTGCGGTGCGCGACAGATGCGATAAAAAATCTGATACTTTTACTATTCAAATTTATATATTTCACTTGCAAGCAATTTTGTCAGGCGTTTTTGTTTTAGACTGGAGAAAGGTACTTGATGGTTGGCCCGTCTACATATAAGCTTGCTTGTCGTTTTGTACGAAAGTCTTAACACATTTTTTCTCCATCTCATACACTGCAGTTGGATAGCCGCTAGTGCCGACACTGCAACATTGGTCTTATTGTACGGTAGTGCCTATAGCAACTTAACGCGTCTATGCCACATGGTAACTCGTGTAGCTTAACACAAGTCGCATATTCTCCTCTCAGTCTTGACAACGCTGAATATCCCCCTTTCCACTAGACGGCGATCGCACTGCGCTCTCACTTTACGCTTTCACACTGTAGAGTAAAGTAGAGTAGCCATCACTGGGTATATCATACAAAACGTACAAGTGTGACTTAGAAGATAACAAAACATACAAAGCGTAAAAAAGATTATTTTTCTTTTCTATACAATTCGTTGAGCGATGTGTCAAATTTGAGGTCGCAGAGAGAGCGCGGCGAGAGCGCCGTCCTAGTGGAAAGTACTCTCCAAGCAGAGGTTAGGCTCCGGCTGTTTTTTTTAACGTTTTTTAGTCGTTTTTTATCAGGCTTTCTATTTTGTCATTTTTCTTGAAGTACGACAGCCAAACGTTAGGTTTTGACAATACAAGATACAGTGCAAAATAGAAAGTCCGATAAAAGCGACTAAAAAAACGTTAAAACAACAATGTAAGTTAATGCTAGTGATTTTATGATTCTATGTTAATATTGCAGCAAATTGTATTTGTAATATGTAACATGTATGTATTCTTCTCTCCCAGGGTTAGCCCTTAGCAATAGCCCATGGCTAGTTGGGCAGCCCTAGCTGTATGTACACAGCTGAACGAATAAATAAAAACAACAGCCGGAGCCTAACCTCTGCTTGGAGAGTAGTGGAAAGGGTGTATAACAAATCGCCGCCGTCCCCGAGGCCTAATCGCGCCGCCCATAACGAGGATGTTGTCGGACCGGCCCCACGTGCACCCCGGTGGTGGAATGTCGGCGACGTGGGTGCGCAAGACTCACTGCGACTGCGTCGGCCTGGACTCAGACCACGTCTCTCCGGCGGTGTGCCGAGACCACGCCTACGGGTCAGCTCCCTTGTGTCTCCGGCCGGCCAGAAGTTACTCCTCGGCTACCGATGGACAGAAGGCGGTATCGTGGACAGTCCATTGCATGCCCTGAGGCGCGCGCCGACACGGAGAATATCAATCAAATATGCGGCAGTGGTTGTGTCGCAGATTGGTCCATTCTGTAATTCAGATTCAAGCCACCCCGACAATCTGGAAATCGTTACTAAAGTTACTAAAACGGAGAATCAAGGTCCCGGGAAGCGGCCTGGCTTCGCGCAAACTTAAGACTAGACGGCCCGGGAATTCGACTATGTCGGAATACGTGCGAGTTTGGCCTGTTTGTGCATGAATCCATGATAACTTAAGTATTGGCAAGTACACACATTGTCCATGTGATCGTTGTGTTGGCAAACAAGAAGAACCTTTTAGTATGTTTTCCTCCCGTGTGGCAAATTTTCACCGTACAGTACTCTGATCCAGTCACACTCATGTTAAACCACCTCTCGCTACTTCGGCGCCCTTTTGTTCTTCTTGTGTAGCTGTTTTGTTGCAATTACGTTAAGCGGCTTGTCTATTAACCCCCTGACATCTACATGTACATGTATGTACGCTTAGTCGGTGTGAACACACCTGTAGCATGAGGAACGTGTCGAACAAACAGGTCACTCCGGGCGAACAATTTGTATAAATCCCGACTCTCCTGGCAGCACATGTACATTTTTGTTTCCCAAACATTCAGTCCGATCCCTCACTGGTGGCTATTTTCTGCGACAACCCAGCTAATGAGAATCAGAGGTCTTGAGCGTTTGCAGACTTTTCACCAAATCGGGTAGTGACCGAGAGTAACCTCAGGCCCGCATGGAACCAACCATATCGGTAAACGTTGGCAACAAACTTCAGGTAAATTTGTCGTTTGCCAATACTCCACCTTGTCATGGTTTCACTTTACGTGTTCGTTTCATTATAATCATTCTGCCTCTGTACGGTCTCTACTTTGATTTGTGCCTGTCGTTTCCCTCGAAGTTCCTTCACGAGTCCTCATACTACTCATAGTCCCGCCTTTCAGGGCAGTGCAACTGGTTGGTCCGACTGCCATCACCCCCCCCCCCCCCACACACACACACACACCACCACCACCACCACCACCACCATGTTTTGCTCATTTTTCGCTCGTTCGTCCCGACCCTTCATGGTAGTGTCTATTGGCACACGGGGCAGCAAGTCCCCTTGCCGCAGTGTTTCATCAACAGGGCATATTCTTTCAGGGATAGCCTTTCCCTTAACGTGCTCATGTTGATTCTTATTTCAGAGGACGTGTTGTATTGCCAATGATGGCGTGCTGCCTTAATTTTCTATTTTCCTCTTCTTCCTAACCTTCTTCTTCCCTAGCCCTTCTTCTTCACCAGCCAACCATATCCTCATCTCAAGGCTTTCGTCCCGATGCTCTTCGCAGACGTTTTTTTTTCTGATGGCACATCATATCATAAAGCCCGGAGAGGAGATAGGCGCCGCGACTAAAATGCCTATTGATACAGCACAACATGCTGTGCTGACCCTACGGCTGATTAATCAGCCTACGACTGATTAAAAGGCTATGGGACTAACTAACTGACTAACTAACATCATATCAGTTCTAACCGTTGACAGAGGTGGCGCACATGAAATGGAGTACTGGAGACCCCCTGCGATCAGCTGCCGACTTTGGGCGCCGGTTGCGGATACGGATACGCGAGGCAACTGTACGTGAGCTCAGGTGAGGGGGTGGTAGCGGACCCCACCCATCCCTACCGACGGTTCCTTCAGGCGTCTGTAGAAACTCCTTACCAACTACGACGTCAAATCAACAGATCCATGGCTCCACTGAGGAGAACTGAGAGACACAGACGATCCTTCCATTCCTGAAGCTTTTGCTAGTCTCTACCAGACTCCGGATCGCTGGAAAAATCGTAGAAATGGAACACTGATGATCAGAGGAGTAAGCCGGCCAGAGGAATATAACCGGCCAGGGAATCGCCCGAGGCGAGTTTTGATGGTTCCCTGCGC
>NC_049980.1:29360064-29370021 GCF_000003815.2 Branchiostoma floridae | reverse complement strand
ACCGGCCAGGGAACAGCACGCGATCGTCTTCGTCTGGGATCGCGAGCTGTTCCCTGGCCGGTTATATTCCTCTCTATTTGTTCCATTTCTACGATTTTCCAGCGATCCGGAGTCTGGTAGAGACTAAGCTTTTGCCCACATGAATGAGTAACTGTGAAATCATATTAACTGTAATGATTCTTGATTATTCTAAATGCTGCACATTTATTGTTTGTATCTGTGTTTTACAAACTATTCAAGTAAAACCTCTTCAACGAAACCATTAGAAGCTTTTGAAATATTGCAAAAAGTTTTTAACAGTGTCGATTTTGATAATCAAAACAGCCTACTTTTTGCAATGGTTGTTATGTGTCATGTCAACTAAACTCAATTCAGGCCTTGTTAGCCTGCAAAGTGGTGCAATGATTAAGTTCAAATATCAAAGTTATAACTGGTATGCCATCATGAGAAAAATACATTATGAGCTCCCAAGAAGCCCGACTCATAGAACCTGCTAAGCCCCATTTCACTAGACGCTTTCTCCTAGAGTAATACGCGGAGGGGACCAAAGTCGTCTCAAAACTCTTGGAACAAGAGAATGACAAGACGGCGATCGCGCCGAAACCTCGCACCGACCTAAATCGACTTTGTGTAACCCCTGACTTACTGATACTTAGTATATTGTTAAGTGTAAAAGTATGACCGTCAAAGGCACACAAAGCATAGGGAGAATTGGTTTCATCGTATCTAAATTTATGTATGAAATTCATTGATCGCTCTGTGAAATCGCCCGGTCACCGCCGTAGTGCAATGGGAATGTAAAGGTGGGTTCACACGTGCGTCTATATTCAAGGCCGTACGAGGTCCGTATGGAAGTCTTAGCCTCTACTAGGCTTCACAGCTGTAGGTCCCTGGAAAAAAATAGAAATTGCACAAATATAGCCGGAAAACAAGCCAAAGGAGTTAGCTGTGTCGTAACGCTTTTTTTTATTCCATTTGATATGAAAGACAGACATAGTGGTGGCGCACTCAAGTTGGCAACTTATATTCACGCCACCACTATCATACATACAAAGACATAGACATAATTGAACTAAGCGAAGTAGACTTATATATAATAAATAATACTGACAACAAGTAAAAATCAAATGGTGTGTATAACAAAAGTTGGTATGTGCGCATGCCGGATCCCCCTACCCCAGTAACAAAGGATCAAGTTCACAGAGAACTAAAAAGTATAAATCAGGATACAAAACGTTTAGATGTTGTGGGTCAAAGTAAAAATTTCAGAATTTAAGGAATGTGAAAAAGATGGACTTCCATTAAGTACTAATGAAATATGAACATTTTCGGAAAGTGTAAAGTAGTTAAATGACTGTCCTAAAAGCCGGGAAAGTGTGTCGTAACGCTTGCAGATAGATGTTGGGTGTGACGGGCCGGTTCAGTGTAATATAACCAGCTGCTGCCGCGGCCGCGTGCCTGCGAAGCTGGTGTGCCACGCTGAAGGACGGTTATACCGGCTATAGATACATATACAGATAATCCATACTCATCGGCCAACTAACCTCTCTGTCATGTTATGTATTCAATTTCTCCAATTTCTACTGTTTTCCCAGCGACCTGGTGAGCCTTGTAGAGGCTCAGACTTCCATACGAAACTCATGCACGTGTGAACCCTTTAAGGAGGCCTCCACTCCACCAGACTGGCTCTTGTTCGTTGACAACGTCCCTCTTCAGCCACAGTAAACGCTGAAATATTGGCTATTCTAAACCCCTGGTCACGACCTCTCCTCTGCTTTATTAGCAACCTCCCCCACAATGAGTAAACAGGTCGTTTTGAATGTGCCGACTCGGATCTACGACAGTACCTGAAGATGGATCTCAATTTGACCCTTACCTCCTTCATGACCTCAATGAAAAGCGACCTGCAGCTAGACCGATTTGAGCTTCTCATGAATGAATGAAGGTTCAAACAAACAATTAAACAAAGAAAGTGCATCTGTAGTGAGTATGGTAAAAAAATATAAGAACTCGTGTATTATGGATATCATAAAAAACGACATTACTCCAAACATCAAGTTGCTTTCAATGAAAACCACTACTTCAAAATACGAATGGTACACTGTCGTATAGAGAAGGCAGATATAACCACATTGAGCTGATAGCAACCATCACCGTAACGTTAGAATTTTTTCCTCGAAGGATGACATTAGATCACGGTTTCCTAAAGGAATCCTCCCAAAGTGCATGACAAGCAGTCGCTGTCCGAAACATCTCCACTCCATTAGGGCGTCGAACTCGCTGTGAACAAGGCATGTCTGAATTCTGTGGTTACATATACGGAACGCGGCCTGCCTTTGTGGTGACTTGGAACACGTCCAGGACGATTCGAAGACCTCTTTACTCTGTGGTAAAAATAAATTCAGCATCTGCGAGTTCATTGTAGCAGATGTTGGCAGCGCACCTTACATAACCGTATGACTCGGGCGGCCACGCACTTTCTAAATCAGTTACGTTGTGTCTACTCTGCCAACTTAAAGGAAACATCACCTTTGTGTTTAGATTGGAGAATATAATACACATGGTTTATGAAACATAATCATGTTATGGGGCGCTTTGTTCCTCGGTTCACCCTTGTGGTACTTGTAAAGTTTAGACAGGCCACATACGTTGTTTTTCCACGTGTCGGCGCGAGTTTCGGGTTCGGTCTGGGAACTTTCCAAATGTGGCGGCATTCCGATTAACGGTCCTCCCGGGAACGCTCGCTCTTGACCCTCGTCAGGTCACACATCGTCCAAGTTCAAGTTCATGCAAGTTCAAGGTCTGTCGGGCGTTGAACTCTCATCTAACTCTAAAAAGGCGTCCCCATCTCTTATACCGAAGGCTGAGACAAAGTTGAATGTACTTTGCGCAAGGCCACCTTTCCAACAGACGGCGATCGCGCTGCTCTCTCAATGTGACTTAAAACGCATGTGTGTAACTTTGATTTCATACTGGGTATATCATCATCATCATCATCGGTCGTATATCATACAAAATGTAAAAGTGTGAGTGAAAAGATAATAAAGCTAAAGAAAACGTAAATAGATTCGTTTTGTTTCTAAACGATTTGTTGAGCTATCCGTTAAAGTCGCAGAAAGAGGACAAAGAGCACGGCGAGGGCGCCATCATAGTGGGAAGGAGGGATGATCAGCAACTGTCACTCAAAAGGCCTCGAGCTTAATAATTAACTCTTTAGGACCTTAAGATCACTTTAGTATACACTGTTTCGGACGGGTAACCCGTTAAACCAAACAAATAACAATAAGCTGTCCTGTAATGGAGAAGATGGCTCCAATTGCGCATCTACTTTCATATAGTATTGGTTTATAGGTCCGTGCAATTTGTTGAGCTATGTCAGTCAAATCTTTGGTCGTAGCGCGGTCACAGCCTCCAGTGAAAAACGGTCTGTAGAGAGGGAGATACTATATAAATTTATATATATATAGCTACAGACGGACCTTAGGTTCTGAACCATAGCGTAATGAATCCCGTGGAGGAATTTCATGTCTACCTTTCGTGCTGCGCACACGTGAAGGAATGTTGTTGGAACGATCTACCATGCTTAAGCACACGATCGCGCCGTAAATCACATGAATGGGCAAAATGATACCCGCACTGTGGTGCATCAGGAATGGGCTTTGTAATTAGAATGTTGATACACATCGTTAAGTTAATAACTACCTTCCACTGTCCGCTGCAGCAGACAGAGATGCTTCAATGGTACGAATACCTCCAACCAGCGGTTAAGCTCCGGGACGTTTTAAAACTTTTTATTGGGTTTACTATTTTGTCAGTTTGGCTGGTGGACAAAAAGAAAACTCAACAAAAAAGAAAGCCCAAGGACAAGGTCCAAACGATGTCCATAACCAGCCGGAGCCTAACCTCTGCTTGGAGAGTATCATTTGTAAACGATTTGATTTTGTTAAAAAAAAAACTTCAAAAGGAAGCCATTGCAATGTAGAGTCCAGATTCTATCATAGCCACCCCATCTTCCCTCGGCAAAGCCTAAACACAACCATAAATCGCAAGACTGTATCTTTAACTTTCAAATCTGATAGTCTCAAGAGCCCAACACGCCGAATCATAATTCTGTAAACATATTCATCTTCTATTATTGCAGTAATTCTACAGCTGTTTAGTGAACAATAAGCTTTTTCTTACGTAACGTGAAGTTGACTACAGTACGTGCCAAACCACCATTACTGCCTATTAAACTCCCGGGTTAATACAGGACTTCGGAGAATTTACAAGACTGGACAAAGCCCATTGTTCAAGATGTGGACGTGGGAACTGGCAATTATGGAGGGAAAGAGCCTGAAGGAGCGATCCTATGCCAGGGGGCCTTTCCGACCTCCGCCTGGATCTGTCACTGAGTCACCACAGACTGTGCTGTACTCTCGCGCTATATATAGATAGCTTTGCATTTGTCGTGGCGACGGGTTTAGCGGCCGATGATATAATAGGTGCTGCAGGCACTTGTGGGTCCTGGCGACTGTCCAGGGCGGTGTGACTTGTCACATGTGGGGACAGGCGCGTACCATGGAGCTGTAGCAGTAGCTGTCGCTCGGGTGGGGGTTCATTACCTCCGTGAAAATGGAAGAACCGTCAAACCTGTCCAAGCGTCCACCTCTTCAAGTCGACCACCTGATCATTACGACCGCTTTTTCTCGATCACGAAATTTTTCTTATTGACGACCTTTCCAATACTTCCACCTGATAAGTGATGGTTGCAGACGACTGTTGTCAGCGCGGATGCGGAGCTGGACCGCTGCCCGGACTGGTGTGTGGTAACAGTGCTGATAAAGGAGAACACTGTTCCTCAGGAGATCATGTAGTATGTGACATTGAACATGAATCTTGTGTAGGTCGAGAAAACTTCTATATTTAGAGGCGAGCCTTTTCTTCACCTCAATCCATCTGAGAAAGTTTTAGAGGTATCGCATCTGTATGACCTCTGTACATGTATCGCTGGAAATAAACCGTTGTGATGGAGCCTGGAAGTGACCGTAAATGCGATTAACGTTGTAATTTGTAGGTCGTAAGATGTACTTTCTTCCTGGTACCATTCCACAATCAGACTGAGAGTGTTACATTTTAACTACGTGTACGGTACGATGAACTGTTGAACATACACTCCAAGCAGAGGTCGGCTGTTTTTTTACGTGGTTAGGCGTTTATATCGGACTTCCTATTTTGTGCCTTTTTTCATGTTTGACTGGAAGATATGAAAAAAAGTACAAAACAGCAAGTCCGATAAAACGCGTTATTAAAAAAACAAGCTGACGGGGCCGAACCTCTGCTTGGAGAGTAAAATATAGCAGCATCAGGCCAACTTTCTCAACCTGTACTTCTGTTTCCCTGTTTACTATCTATAATTAGCCAAATTGGTCTAACTTTGGGGTGGTGTAAGCAGAAAAGTCGCCTGCCTGGCTAGCATCACTGTTGCCTGAAATCTCAAGTGAGAATGTGCTGACAGTTGCCCACCATAACAAGTTGTCAACCTTTGTATTTTGGAAATAAGTACACATCTGCAGCTTCTCAATGTTAAAACAGTTCACTCTCAATTCGTAGCTGTTCAAAACACTTGTGTGCATTGCACGTATATGTTGGAAGAACAAATGTGAGACAGTGATGGTATGTGAATATAAGGTGTGTGTGTGTGTGTGTGTGCGTGCGCATGTGTGTGTACGTGTGTGCGTGAGCGTCTGTTTGCGTCCGCGTGTGTGTGTGTGCGCGCGCAAGTGTATGTGTGTGTATGTGCATGTGTCTCTGTGTATGTATGTATGTATGTGTGCGTACTGTCTGTTTGCGTGTGCGTGTATATGCGCGCGCGAACTGTCGGACTCCCTCGTCAGTATAGAACACGAATTCTAGGTCGGTCAAGGTCGTTTGAGAGGTATTACTTTGACTAGAAGAGCTCAATTCTTTGCCTTTGCTAAACGCGGAAAAAAATGTATAAGCAAGGATCAGATCAGAGAGCGCATACTTTCAGCATCAGTGCGCTACATTGTGAACTTGGACGGGCATAGGGAGTTACGCAATGCTGTTTTTTGAAAACTCTAACGTTATTTGGAGGCTGTGCATATTCTATAAGCCATGTCCAATGGCGTAAGGTACAGCTCAACAAATCATGACTTATACATGTACATGTATTGCACCTCAACGAATCATAACGTAAAACTCAAGTGTACGTTAAAACCGTGCTACTGTGGGTTCCTCTCTCCCATGGAAGATAATGGGCGATGATTACACGGTGAGTTACGCAGTGTCATGTCAGCAGAGACAAGGCAAGGTCAGGGGTTATGGTCACAACAGTTGATCAGGAGTGAGCCCTCCGTCGTTTTACAGGGTATCAATCATCCATCCCGATTGCCGGGAGTGACGGCGCGGAAAATTCTCAAACAAAGGAAACCGCAGAGACGTCCAGTGAACCTGGAGCGGCCGGGAGAGCCGCGTGTAACTTAGACAAAGACTGGAGCATGCGCAGTACGGCGGGGACTACACCTAGCGCATACCCAGCGTGCAGCGGCGTAGACGCTGATTGTGGCCGGGGGGTAGCTTCTTAATAAGGCGGGTTCTCTCTCGGACACTGCACGTACGATACTGAGTTTTGTCAACACCCTCTTTGTCTAAGAGTCACATATTTTGGGTTTTAAACTGAGTACAAATATACATTTGTGTGTGCATCAACCTAAAAACAGAGTAAGCATGGCATGGTGCATTCTTCCCCGCAGGTGCCTTGGACTTATTGTTGTTGTGGGAAGATAAACACAAACACACACAAACGAGCAAATTGATAAACACGAGAGGGTACCGGTGAACGGACTTGAGGTCATGTGGGGACGATTTTGGCACAAAGTACCCTGACCTTATACAGAAGGTTCTCAACAACAAGTAAACATGTTGATACTTTTTCTGTTATGAGACTTCGACATAAATAAGAAAATCGTCTACGTTGGTCAAGTCACGTTTTGTCGCTGATTTCTGTGTGTATGTGGGTGTTTTTGAGTGTATGTGTATGTTTATGTGTGTGCGCGCGTGTGTGTGTGTGTCAGTATATGTGTGTGTGCGTGTGTGTGTCAGTATGTGTGTACAGCGTGCGTGTGTGTGTCAGTGTGTATGTGTGTAAGTATGTATGTATGTATGTGTGTGTATGTGTGTGCATGTGTCAGTGTGTGTGTATGTGTGTGTGTCCAAGTGTGTATGTTGTATATATGTGTGTGTGTGTGTGTGTGTATGTATGTATGTATGTGTGTGTGTGCATGTGTCAGTGTGTGTGTGCGCGCGCGTGTATGTGCGTTTGTGTGTGTGTGTGAGTTTATATGTGCAGGTTGAGTTTCTAGCTGTGCGCGCCTGCCCTGTAGCTCGCATTAGTTCAGAACGCTAACGTTACCCTTCAATATTTTACTGTACTCTCATTTTCACTTCAGTCGACCGCACTGAAGACAACAGTTACTATTCTACGGTGCCGGGATCCAAGACGACATTTTCAGCCTGGCTTGTCGCAGTGTCTTCTCCTAGACAGATAAGTTCCCAGGGTTATAATCACCTTGTCCTACGTCATGTACAGGCGCCAGGCACCTGCATAGTCACTGACATTTAAACAACGTGATTCTTTACGACTAAAGATCATATATCATACTACATGTACTACAGAACATATTCTATATGGTCTAGGTCGACTACCTCGATGTTGGCATGATGTGTTGTGTTTCTGGTGGCGTTCTTAACACACGTTCTGTTGGTAAACGTTCACAGTGGTAGAGGACAATTAGAGGAGTTCATGAGGAAATGTCACACAAGAAAACCTGAGTCGGACCGTGTGAAACTTGCACCTGCACAAGTCGCACAACGAAAGTGTCAATCAATCAATCGGGCAGGTCGACTCCGATTATCTGCTGACAAGCTGCTGACATGCAAACATGTGATAGCGGGGTTAGGGTGGTAAATCACCAGGATTTCACACTACTGGTAGACGTGATAGTGAATGAAGACCTTTATTACACATTTTTGACCCACTGGGACACATGGTAACAATCATATATATGTAACAATGGAAACAATCCTACACATCTATATATGCAGATATGCGTCTAATCTATTCTAAGACATTCGACTTCCTCTCGCTTCTTGGTAATTGCATAAATGTAGCTATCTGTATGGTTGGCTAGAGTTGGTTTATCAGAAGCTGTCAGGAATATAAATTTCTCTTTGCTATTCATTAATAGAAAAACTTATAATTGCGCGACAGGTACGATGTATGACAATTTGTATATACATCGGAGTTGAACTATGTACTATAATCTAACAACTAATATGATATTATCTAATCTGATCTACTCTAACAGTATAATCAATCTAGTTAATGTTATACGAGCTAATACTTCAGTGCATTATGTAAATACTAGTACTAGTACGTAATTTTCTATGAGTTCTAGGAAGATAGCGCTCGAACGTACGACAGACAAGCTTCAGGCACTACGTTAGTTATTGCAGGAATTTCAATAGAAAAGGTCGTTTTTGTGACTGAGGCCAAGGAAAATCAATGTCGTGTTTCCAATTATGTGCTGAAAAAAAGGTTGGATTGTAGAGATTCTCCACTTATTTTCTGTTTTTGTTTTTTTTAATTTCAGCCTAAGTGATTCATCAAGTACAGTTCATCAATGTAAAATTGAAATGCATTATTCAACTGGTATTTTTGACTTATTTCAATAAGATAGATATCTATCGTACATGCCCAATTTTCTATTGCAACGGAAATCAGAAAAAAAGGAAAACATGATGGAAAACGATACTACAACTTTCAGATATGAGAGAGAAAATGCCATGTCTCTTATTAGAGACCCCCCATAAGGACTATAGTCGGCAGGGTTTTGCTAGTCGAGGGTTGAGCCGGTAGCCGAAAACACTAATCTCCAAGCAGATCCTACGGTGCCATAAGATAGTATCAAAGCTGGCCAGGGAGTATAGCCGGCTAAGGGAGTCAAACGGGCACCTACGTGAAGTTTGATACTATACATTACGCACCGTGGATCTGGTTCGAGATTACAAAACACGCCATTCTTTCCGTAGGCCTAACCGAAGATCAAGGTTCATTTGAGAGAGGCTAACCTTGGTGCGGACATTGACAGGTGATTGTCCTTGCAGCAGGGTCGGTAACCTTTGCAGCGCGTCTTACCCAGGCCCACTGGGACGTTTTACGTCCTTGTTGATGATACACTGTATTTATAAAGTTGGTTTCTAAGACTGAGCTGTGTTTTGTATTTGATGTCAGTTTTGTATCAGAGTCAGAGGTATGTCCATGCACGAAATTTGCATCATGTAGTAGTTTGTTTCCCAATATTCTTTCTGTGATGTACAACTAATAGTTCAGCATTGAACAAAAGACAGGGGGGGCGATACACTCGCCGATATCGTAAACTTAGTTGAGCACAACCCGCAGTGCTGCCCATGCGGGATTGCACATGTGCCATCACATCTCACTACACGGCGAGCGCGCTGCAATCTTAGTGCGACCAAAAATGGATTTGTGTAACCCCTAATTTCATAAATGGAATATCAAGTATAATGCATGACTGAAAAGACAATCTTTTGGTGCGAGGCGCCGTAAACTATACACACACAAATTTGTTTCTCGTTTATTTTGATCGGATAACGTAATTTGGCTCATAATACCCCCCTCACATTAGGCGAAAATCGATCGGACGACGAGTCTGCGAGCTCTAAATTACGAGGAGGCATGACCTTGCTGCCGACGAAGAAATGGCAGAGTTCCCCCCTTCCCGCGGGTTCATGCCGCAGCTGCGCTATAGCTCCACGAAAAGCTTGAGCCCATCCAGATTCTCCTAAGGCGCGGACTTTATGCGCATGCAGCTGCCGAACACCACCCCTGGAAGAAGGGTACCAAACCCCGACCGAATTCTGATAGGGTGCTGA
>NC_049980.1:29308137-29359515 GCF_000003815.2 Branchiostoma floridae | reverse complement strand
GTTCAACGTCTTCGCCCAGTTCAGCAGACCCACTTCTAGCCCCAGACCGAAACCTCTGCTTGGAGAACGGTTGACTCCGGGATGATCGTCGATGAGCACTCAAATGTACATTTGTCAGGCATTATACTTCTTTATATATACGGCCGCGTGGCGCGTTGGTACACCCGATCCCTCGATCTCGGAAGTTAAGCAACGCGACGGTCCGGACAGTGCTTGGATGGGGGACCAACCAAGGACGTCCGGATTGCTGTAGCCTCACGAAGTTTTCCACGAAATCGTCTTCCGGGAGGGACGTAAAACGGGGGTCCCGTGCTCGAGGAGGTGCCTCGACCACGTTAAACAGCCTCATTACTCATACTTTGGGTACCTACTGGCTGGCAAAATACACCAGATGATTATTATAGTGTAAACAATATCCCCTGCTTCCCTGTAGACGTATCAGTCTACTGGTATGAACTGTCTGTCTTGTATGTTTCGGATGTCCTTTTTATTTGGATGTGTCACGTTGGCAACCGGAGTGGGTTCGTGGGACCTCGGCGGACAACTAACCTGTCGTGGGTAGCTTGACACGTCCCTCTGTCTTTCCTTCTCCTCTTGTATGCTCTTTGAAATGTTGTAAAAAAATAAAAACAGTGGAAAAAAAAAACAGTGAAAAAAACCTCTTGTCCGCCGCCTACATTGCTGACCACGCCGGCTGACACGTGCCATTACGTGAGAGTTCCGTCCTTGGCACTGTTCAATGATTGTCCATGGTCAG
This sequence comes from Branchiostoma floridae, assembly GCF_000003815.2. Taxonomy (NCBI): domain Eukaryota; kingdom Metazoa; phylum Chordata; class Leptocardii; order Amphioxiformes; family Branchiostomatidae; genus Branchiostoma; species Branchiostoma floridae. The sequence goes on along the minus strand of NC_049980.1, from coordinate 29,358,758 downwards.
CCGGCAGACTCACACGTACACACACGCGGTCCGCGGCTCGCTCAAGCATTTCCTCTCGCCGGAGAACTGGACATTCAAAACACCGTGTCACCGGGTCTCCGAAGTACTGACCCATTTCCTTCCCGTGGTCTGGATTTGCCACGAGCGGTCCCACTGGTCACTCACTGGTCAGCACAGGGCATGAACCACCTGTCACAGTCTATTTTGTTCTGTTTTTCGGATTATACTTGTCGTATATACGGATGCGATACGGAACCTTTCAGAAAATTACTAAAAAGTGAAACCAGAGACAGTACAATCGTTACAATTCCTACAAGTATTTTTCAAACTAAAAAAGGGGGCGTGGTCTACTGGTTCCCTCATAGCGTTTGTTCGTAGGGGTGCGCTACGTCACGTGACTACTGGTATATAGGGGTTTGTGAGGGTTGAATTCCCGCACTCTTCGTTACAAATCTTCAGTCAAAGTCTGACCGAGACTGGACGGAAGAAATCTCCCGCGCACCAGCCACTGTTCTTCCGCGACAACTTGCAACAATTGGTGAGTTTTACCCGCTTTTGTTAGTAAATCTAACGTTTCAGTGAGTCATTCGTACACGAGGAAACCCTAATGTAAATATATCGTTGATTTGGTTACCTTAATCAGAAGACTATATTTGGCTGGCTGTGGAGATATCAACTTGACCCACATAGAGCGCACACCAGGTAACTTACGTGTCGGGACAAACGAAACGGACCAAGAGAAAAAGAAGAAAAGACAAATGGCGGAGAAAGTTTTTTTCTACCTGCGCAAACACTTTTTTTGTTGTTGTCTGTGCTCGGCTTTCCCGAGGCAAAATAAGGTGTGTGCCACCGTGGGCGCGTACACAGGTAAAACAACCACCCCGAGTCGTAGATCATGAACCAACCTTGCTGTCGACAAACAAACCGGCCATTTTAAAGACACGCGTTAACAAGATTACGAGATTATAGTCTAAAACAAGATTGTGCATTACACGGTGAAGCTACTGTGTCGAGTTTTCGGGAAATAGCTATGGGCGCACAGGGCGCACCGTCCCTACGCTGGCGGAAATTTGAATCATTTTTCACATGTCGTGCTCGCTGCCCACTATCCCTGAAATAACAGCTTGTGCATGGTTACAAATTGTGCGTGGTTTTTGAGGAACTGGCAGTTATTATGTAAGATGTTAGAGGAAAACAGTGGCTCCGTAAAGAAGTCTAGTGAGAGATTATGTCGAAAGTATTATGAACGTGCAAAGATAGACAAGTCTGTTCTCATATAAGTACAGTTCGGTGGCTATCAACTTGATATATACTGCGTTTAACTCTTCTTGACAAACAACTTGTGAAACAAATGGACACCGTGGAATCGGGGACTACTACTAGTGAGTAACTTTGTAGGTTTTTGAGTTTGTTTGTTGCGGTTCGTTCATATACTCAGCAGGGCAGATCTAGACCAAAGGTGCAATGTTCTTGCATACTAGTATAGTATGTATATATTTATATAGTCGTGAGAAATGCGAAGTCTTCTGTATAGTCGTTGAGCTAGTGGGAAACTGACATTGTTCAGAACGCGGTTCTAATTAATATGGGGCTACTCTCGCTCTGTTGTTCGGCTAACACCAGAAGTAGAGCGGATGTTGCGTAGCGTAGTTCCTCAGGTTCCTGGAATACAAGGCTAGGGACACCCGGTATCGCGGCATGGCTAAGGTTTCGCGGGCTGCGGTCGGGCCGCGTTGAGTTACGTTTTGGTCGCGGTCGCTTTACAGTAATCTCCAAGTAGATCCTACGGTAGAAAAAAAGGTAGTATTAAAAGCTCGCAGAGGAGTGAAGCCGTCCTAGGAGCGAGTACGCTCCGGTGCCCGTCCGACTCCCTTTGGCCGGCTATATTCCTTTGCCAACTTTGATACTGTACTTATGGCATCGTAGGACCTGCTTGGAGATTAGCTCTGTAACCATGTAACAGAGTAGAACGGATTTTTTTTAGGAAAGTGCCAAACGTAGTGCCCACAGGTGAAACACGTGGGGCAGCCAGAAAGAAATAGTTCGGGAAAAGCAAGTGGTGTTGTGAGTTTTTAAGTAAGTTTGGGCTAAACAATAAGCATTTTTGTGCTGTTGCATGGCGCTAAGTGACGGTGAGCAGTATTCTACAGGCACACAAAAGACCCGGCCCCGGTAGGTACAGTGTGTCATTAAGGGGCGTGGCACCAACTCACCTGGGGCTTCGCAGTTCTAAATTTGGAAAGGAGGAACAAAACTTGGGCCAGCAAGACGTGCGGGGAACAGTCGGTCTGCGCCTGCGCAAAATCATTCCCACGAACCTTCTTCCCCGACGTGTGATTGACAGGAACGTGGTGCGATTCGCATGGTCAAACTTTTGGGGGGAAGTCCTCAGAAAAAGGGGCACGACTTTCATCCCGACGCTACAAGTTGCAATTGTCACTACTGGTCTTAACAGTATTTTTTATTTATTCAATTCAATTTCTTCTCTGAGTTTCTGATGTTTTTTTCTTCTCCAGAATGCTGAATCATGCAACGCATTCACGTTTTTACCTGCGCTTTGTTCGCTCGATTTGTCTCTGTGATTTCCTGTGGTTTTGTGTATGGGTAGAAATATCAGACCTACTAAATACACAGTTTCAGCACCTCCTGTAATAATTTCACCTTTTATGTAGCTTCGACGATCCTTTCTCTGTTTGAATCACAATATTCAATGTTCCGATCTTCTTCGACAATCTTAACTCGTGAATTGAAAAAAAAAATACATTGCTATCACGTGCATCCAGTTCAATTTTCACTGCCTATAAGAACAAAATGTACGCCCTGCAAGGCTCCGTGGGAGCTACAAGATAGAAGATTAGGCCCACTCGGTGAATGATAAAATAGGTAATCGCTACTCACCACTGAGGACGAGACATGTTTGCTTTAGGAAGGCCTGATATTTGTCAACACTGGTTGTAGGAAATGACCTGTTAGTCCCACCCATTGTTAGACTATTGTTGACGACATACCACTGTGACGACGGCGGATGAGAAGGATAAGGGCGTCCGGCGTGTTCTTAACCGCCTTGCCACTCATTCGCAATATCAAAGAAACTCTCCCCCAGTACGTGCCGACAACAGCTTGGTTAGCTGAGAGCGAACCAATGCACTGTGTAAAATCAACGCGTGTGTACACCAGTTGTCGCCAGGTATTTTACTTACTACATGGCATATCCGTGTCCCATATTTCTGGCACGTCTCCAGCGCTGTTCGCAGACGGGCTGGGTGACCTTGGCGAGGGTAAAACAGGTGGCCGTGTCCACCGGACCTGTTGCAGCGACCCCTGGCGACGATTGGTTGTTCTACTGTTCGTCGCGTCGTTTTTGCATTGCCGCGCCAGCGGCAATGCCTTATGCCAGCTTTCTTCCATGGTTCCATGGACGGACCTTTTAACCCAGCCCTTCCAAAGCCCCTTCCAAAGGCCCTTCTTTCCTTGCCGAGTTTCATTGCTTAGTTAGACAATGGTACATTCCAGGCGAGTATTTAAACTCTCTTCTAGACGCATGTTACTGTATGTGGTCCAGCGTAATAAATCTACGCTTTAACTCACCATGTTTATATAAAGATATATCACAAATTAATGCATATTCAATAATGCATATTCATTGTGGGTCAAAAGTTTTACAAAACCTGTTTAATGTGCCAATAATTCATGTGACATAAATTATGATAATGAGGTAAATTTCCAATATCCCCTTTTGCTGCATTTCCTACCGAAGTTGTAGGTGTCGCTCTCAGCAGTTCAGTCATAAAATATGCGGCAATGCACAGCTTTTCTTAAAAGATTTCTTGTTTCTTCTATCGAAAACCTGATAAAACTTTTCCTGTATGAGAGACATTCTTGGCAGGGACGAAGATAACTTAAGAAATGATGTTCAAGCGACAAATAAGTTGTCGTAGGATTCAAACAGAAAGCGAAAGGTTGCAAGGAGTCCCCGGGCAAAGTTCAATTTGCTAAAAAAAACACCACAAATGACGAATTTTGACTGGAAACCACAGCAATACCTAGGGGAGCATTTGACTGACACTTTGCCCTTTTTTTGTCCCCAGTTGGCGATGGTTCTGCTAGTTAAGTCGCCGGTTCCATGGACGAGAATGTGATGTTTCAGTTTGTAAAAAAAACACCCCAAATGACGAAAGTTGACTGGAAACTACAGTAATACCTAGGGGAGCATTTGACCGACACTTTGCCCTTTTGTCCCCAGTTGACGATGGTTTTGCTAGCTGAGGGCGCCGGTTCCATGGACGAGAGTGCGGAGGCGATGACTCTGCACGCCCGCCCCCGGGCCAGCGTGGACTTCGGGGTGCAGACGGGCGGGCCGGGGCTGGCCGCCAAGCTGCACGACTCCCCCCGGCACCAGCGGCGCATGTCGCTCATTACCCACCAGCCGCCGCTGAAGAAGGTGACCGTCACTCTGGTTCTGACCGGCTGGCTGGTCGGCATGGTGGTGAAGGCCTCCCTCGACGGGTCGTCCTGGCTGCCGTGGTCGACCCCTGCACTACCCGACATGACCGCTAGGATGATCTACTGCGCCCGCTGCCTGGCTGTATGCACCTTGCCTTTGCTTGCAGGTAAGACTCCTTAAAGCCGTTAAGAAATTTCTTAACCTGATGATATCCATGAATAATGTAAAATCCTGTTGTAAAATTGTTATGTTATAAAGAAAAGATTTGCAACCGACTGCTGATGCGTCGATGAAGATTAGACATCCAGGTAAAAAGTAAGCCTTGATAAACGTTTCTGCGTCTAGACGGAGACCTCACAGTGTTCTATGTCTTTTACCTTCCCGTCTTTATAATATCGTAGCAAGATACGTAAGATTAAAAAATCTGATTTCGCTCTTGTTTTGCGTCTTGACAGAGACTTGACCTGTGTCTTTTACCCTCCCTTTAGTTGTGACATTGTAGCAAGATACGTATTAATATTACAAAATCTGGTCTCGCTTATAATGTTTTTGCATCTAGACAGAAACCTGACGTCGACAGAGTTCTGTGTCTTATCTTTCCTGTAGGTGCAATGCTGTAGTAAAATACATAATACTAGTATTACAAAATCTAATCTCACGTATGTCTTTGAGTTCAGACAGAAACCTGACAGAGTTCCGTGTCTTCCACCTTCCCCGTAGGTGTGATGTTGTAGTAAGATACGTGAGATTACGAATCTGATCTCTTATGTTTTCGCGTCGAGACAGCAACCTATCAGAGTTCTGACTGTGTCTTCTACCCTCCCTGCAGGTGTGGTGTTCTGCACCTACAAGCGCATCATGACGCCGGCCCTGGACCCCCTGGCCGGGCACGAGCACTACGTGGAGGTGCACCGGCGCTTCCTGGAGAACACGGTGGAGCAGTTCCTCCTGCTGGGAGTCAACCTGGTGCCCATGACGGCCACGCTGTCCGACCAGTACCTGCCCGTCATCCCCGCCGTGGTGGCGCTCTTCCTGGTGGGAAGGTGGGGCAGCCTTTCTTTTATATACTAGCAGATAGTCTTGTAGTGTTGCTTTTATCATACGCGGAGATACTACGCTTGATAGCCTAGTGCGTATACTGTGTATAACGTCCTTGCTCTATGTGTACAAATTTCCATGACTGCATTTCGTTTGACTTTATATATATTTTGTGTACTCATGGCGATTTTTTTTCTTCCCGTCTGTTCCGCAGGTTTCTGTTCTGGGTGACGTACGTGTACCGGCGGTCGGAGCGCGGGTTCCCGTACATGCTCTCCGTGTACCCCAGCATGGCCATGTTCATGTACAACATGTACATGTGTCTGTAGGCCAGCGGCAGAAACAACATGAGCAAGTTTTAGGTTTCGTGATCAAAGTATCGTATCGTGGCACAAAAATACTAGTACAGTGCTTTCTGATACCGGTGAAGGACCTTAGAGAGGATATACATAAACACTAGATAACAAGGAATTATTGAATCATATACACTTGATATGTTATCTCGTATTTCAAACATACGCACTTTACCATACATTATCGATGATATGGTTTCCTGACAAACACTTTTAATGTTCAGTATCATGACGCTTAGCCATTCTGAGCTTCAGTAGTGTTACTTCAACATTTGAATAACTTTCAATGCAACTGTAAATATAAGCTTTGTGTCTTATAGATACATATACTGTGAAGCAATATTTTCAATTGAGACAGCCATGCCAAAGACTTGGGAGGCTTGTAGCGCGTCTACGTCCACATAAGTGGTTTTGTGCAGTAATATAAGCCAGCCTAAACTCAGGGAGCATGTCCGGCTGGCTTATAGGTTGAACGAGGACCGCATTGATGGCCAGAAAAGGTACAGATTGTATCAAACGACTTCTCAGGGTAACAAGGATGTTTTGGTGGACTAGTTTTACGTATCAGTACCAGGCTGGGCTGGGATAGGTGCTTGAATTGAGTAGGAACATGTAACGTTAGTTCACCTTTATTCGCGGGGTAACCTAGTTGTACCTAAAAACAGGATATTTAAGAATATGACGTTGCTGGACGGTGGTTTCTAGTCTGTGTAACACAAACTCCGCTGTCCAGGGCTGTAACTGATGTTGGGCGGGCTGCTATAAGCGAGATTTAATCAGGCTAGGTGGTTTCAAATTGCATTTTTTTCATTATAATGCAGTTTGAGACCTCCGTCCGTCAACTTGATATCCCGAAATACCCTTGTGTTATATACAACGGATGAAGGTTACCCTGCGAATAAAGGTGAACTAGCGTTATACACTTATCTGTATCAATGCAAAAATGTTCTGGCTTAGCATTGTGTATATTGATATTGTTAGAAAGGTAGACAAATACACATGTGCCTTTTAGCTTTGTTCTGCCAGTGAACAGGGTCCAAACAAAGCAATGCAAACTTTTCACGTGGATTACATTATCATTCAATACAATGCAATATAACAGTGTAGGTATGCATGTTCAAATGCAATACGGTCTCAATGCAACCACTCGCATTTTATGAAGACATCACACATAATATAATATAGATACATGTACATGTATTCAAAGGTATTTATCAGCTACTTTTATGTATGTCATTGTTAATGTGGAAGACCTGGTATGGGGAAGAGCAATATCTAAATAAATATTCATTTGCACTTTTTTGTGTTTTTGCTTACTCTAAAGATCCCACAAAACAGTTATGCATACTATGTAGTGTTTTTCTGAGTAAATGAAAACAGAAATTGCTGGTACATCAAAGCTTTACTATTATTCAAATACAAACCAAGACATTAAAAAACCCTCCATAGGTTAAAGGAAAATCCTGCTCATTTATTCCCCTTTTCCAGCATACTACTGTAAATCTTGAAATATTTGTGGCAGCTTTATTTTCTTGGTGACCCCTCCATTGGGAATTCATTAAGTTGGGAGTCTGCATTTCCAATGTGCTACTACTGTAGCAATGGCCTAGTGGGTAGAGTGTTCGCCTTGCATTCGGTAGGTCGTGAGTTCGATACCCAGCCGAGTCATACCTAAGACTTTTTAAAAAAATGGTACATGCTGCTGTAGTGATTGCGTTGTGTGGCCTAGGGCTAAGGAAACAGAGATGGGCGCCGCCCTATGCCCCATCTGGCACAGGAAGGGTGTAACTTTTTAACTACTGTAGCAATATCCAAGCAGATCTGTAGGGGGGGCAAATACAATACCCAACAGGCTAACCACTGTTCTACTGACCCTCGGGGCCAGTCGTCTTTGCTACCGAGAGATTTGCTTGGAGATTACTATGTATAGAATTGTCCCAAACGCGATCAAAACACACTTTCTGTCAAAAATTCAGTTCCTGTGAAAATCTACTTAAAGAAGTTTACTTAAAGAGTACTTATGTATATTTGATGCTGACCCATTCTGCCAATAAATCAGCAATTTTTTTGCTGCATAATCATAATCATACAAAAAGTGCAGCATATCAATAGCCTCTATAGGGTGATTCAACAAATGACATTCCGAGGAAAAAGATGTCTGACGAACAGAAAGAATTCTTTATTGCCAACAGAGTGCTTGCAATCTACACTAGAAATAAAAATGAAACATTCAGCTTGAGAATAGTTAAACTAGATATGAAATGGCCTTGTGTATGATCAAATGTAAGACATCATACGACTTCTCTTAGGCCCCTTTCCATTAGACACATATCACCGAGAGATGATCACCGACCAAAATTTGATTTACGTTACCCTTAACTTTATAATTGGAAGATAATACATGAAGTAATAGGACTTAAACACAATGAACGAACCACTCAAAAGGTAAAAAAAATTTCTATGAAACTCGCCGAGAAGTCCTCAAATATTTGGTCGTGTATCAGTCTCTCAGCGATTATAGTCTCCATAGTGGAAATCAGTGATACTACATGACTTGGGGTCTTCACAAATGTGTACATCATGCATAGTTAAAATGACATATCCATGAATTATGCTGTTGACACACAGATAGTGCACTCCCTGACAACGTCAAGAAAAAAATCATATCATTTTTAAAAAATAGGCAAATAAAATAAAATGTAACATCATCAGAATGACATAACCCTTGCATATTTATCCAGAATAAACAATAACAATGATAAGGTAAATCACAATGAAGTATGGTTAAACCTTGGTTAGCAGTGAGAAGCAACAATTGCTAAAGTAACAATTTAAATAAAAATAAAGTCTAAAGAAAAACAGATGATGCAAGCAGGCAACACTGCCTATAGTTCTACATCTCCTCAAAAAGAATAATTTTTGTTAAGAAAGCTATAATGACATGCCACAACCAAAAGTGTCCAGTATGTTCGCTCCTCAGTATGAACGGTAAAATAAAAAGTATACGTACGTGCATTATTCATTTCTATGGGAAATACAATATTTTTTACACCTCATTTCCCACCACAGCTGATTTTACAGCATTTGCTTTTACACCATAGAGACTAAACCAACTGACATGTAATACTGACCTCCAGCTGTACTTACCAATGCTACAATTAACCAAAATGCAGAGAGAGGTGCATATCTGTTTACAAATCATTCTCAGAAATAGAAACTTTTGCCCCTCTAGACCCATCTTTGGAAACGTCTGTACATTTTATAATTAGGCCTAGGTCGAAAAAATGTTGTGTTTCTAGTAAGTAAGAAGGCCGATCCTAGTAAAGATCTACCGGCCTTACCTTACTTTGGTCAAACATTGGAAAGGGACAAGAATATTTGACCCTACTTTTACTTCTTACCATGATTGAAACACAACATTTATTTTTCTTAGGCCTTAGGTTATGGCATAAGCTCGGGCTGAACTCACAACCGCAATGGCCATAAAAGTGGATTCAATCAGAAAGACCGTAAGGATATTGTCAGAGGGATTTAATATCTACAAATATTGAAACTGTGGTATGTAATGGTAGTTCACCTTTATCCGTTGAGTAACCTATATCTGTTGTCTTAAAAAAACCCAGCATATTTAGTTATATGAAGTCAACAAGCGGTGGTTGCAAACTACAATATTTGAACATTACAATCTGAAACCACTGTGCACCCTCTTCCTGAAAAAAATGATGCTGTTTTTAAAAATAACGGATATAGGTTACCCGGCGGACAAAGGTAAACTAGCGTTACCCCTGCAATGAAAGGATTACAGGACCTGCACTCAACAATAAAATCTGTTTCTAGCCTTAGACACAACCTTAGCTTTTTGAGTTTTATGAAGTAAAAATCAGTCAAGATTCGTCAGCAATTCACTCCATAGGAATGAGCATCACTGTTGGCACCACTAGCAGGACTGTCTCCAGCTCTTTATGTGTCCGTCCCACTCATTGTTGTGTGTGTTTGTGTGTGTATGGGGGTGGCATGTGAATTACAGGCCTTAACTTTCATGACTATTTTTTTGGGCATTGCCTAGGAAAAGAGAAAATTTGATTCAAGTAGAATTTACAAAAAAAAAAATATATGTCATAAAGTTGAAATGTTATGTCTCGATGGAGTGAATTTTTTCTATCTGAACAAGAAGACTTCCACCCCAAGATGGAGGGACGGGTGCTGGAGACAGCCCTGCCTCTATGTAAGTGGAAACATGCTCGTCTACGTCTCAGGGATTTTATTAGTCCTGTATATTTACAAGCATCACTGAAGCATACAAGCTATAACGTAACAGTACAAGATCAAAGACTGCACCATGGATCTTTTATCAAAAATAATCCAATTCTTTGGTACAAAATGGAATTGTCTCCATTCATTTTGCTATCTACAGCATTGGTACAGGTTCCCTCCTACTCTATGGCAGAGCTACAGTCTTTTGTACCTGTACAATATATGTCTACAGTACTACCACTCCATCTATATAATAACTTTCCCTTCTCTCACAAATTTTCCACCATGATATAACAGCATATACTAATCTCGCATCTTTGGATGTAACTTTTTTTAACAATCATACACGAAGGGCCAAAAATTTTGTCGATTTGGGAGCTTCGAAACTCCATATTCATGCAATAGAAAATACAAGACCTTAACTCTCTCTGATAAACCGTTTCTTACACAAAACATGTATCACTAACAACCTGATATATTTATCTACCTCATATAGGTACCACCCACCGACCCCTTTCTCTTACTTACTCCTCATGGACCAAGTTACAAGCAACTGGATTTGTACAGCCATTACCATCTTATTGTATGCCTTCTCTGAAGGTATCTATTTGGTCACAAGGACTTGTGCTGTATCTTCCTTCACAACACCATTAACAACTATGCAAAAGCACCCATGTCCTAATATAGGGTCAGGGAAACTGAGTATGGCAGACTTATACAATCATAAGCATACTTTTATCTTGTAATGACTAAGGACCTGGTCATATTCGTCGTACGATCATCGCACGATTGAATTCTCAGCACAGTCGTGCAGGTATCGTACAAAATTGAACTGTCTAAGATCCTTGTTGGTTCTGTCTTGGCCTCCTCAAAATTCAAGGGCAACAAAATCATACGGCAAACGTGACCACGTCGTTAACTTAGACTTAGAGGGAACCCTAAAAATCATCTGATTGTTCTCAAGTAATGAAGTTGAGCTGCACAATTTTTTTGGACACGCCATTTGTTCAAAAGCCCCCTAATAGATTTCTGGCATACAATTCTATTGAGAGCTATGTCTGTTCAGTTCAGTTTAGTTCAGTTCATGTCTGATTTAACCAAATTGCATTCACATTCTGCTCTAACTTCCCTGTTATTGTATTCCTTCCTTACAAAATGACTATTTTGTGTATAATGCAGTATTGGTGCTATTGAAGATATTGCACAACATATTCTATAGTTTTCCAGGTATACCTACATTTGTTCATCAGGCTTAATAAAACAAGGACACTTCCCTTTTGTCTTGGTATAGGTAAGAGTAGCTATCTGATTCTTTCTATCCACACAGCTCTATAGAATCTCGCAAAAACATTTTAAAGTTATGACATAAGCTGATTTCAATCAATGAAATGTGTAGAAACAAAGGCACAATCACAGTTCAGGACAGAAAATATGCTTCATATTCTTCTATGTCACGCATAGCTGCATCACTTCCATTCCCACCCCCAAACAACGTGGTACCAGATATTTACATATAAATATCCATAATTTCATCACTTGTCCTAAAATACAAGGGAACCCATTTATAAATACAGACAGAATGATCCATTGTTTGTAATTTCATAAGATTTTCCTGCTTGTGTCAGTGATAATTTCACATAAATCCTTGACATAAGCAGCCACAACAGTTTCAGGGTTGCTCCTTCCTCAGTCTCGACTGTACAAGTCTTCTTCGTCGCTGCTGAGGAACATCTCTCCCTCGGTGATCAGGCCGTTGCGATCTTTCTGCCCGAGCCCGTTCAAGTCCACATACTGCACCTCCTCCTTAAAGCAGCACTGACTGTTGGTCCTCATGTGCAAGACACCGAAGATCACAAAGAAGAGAACGACAGCTAGGACGCAGAAGAACACAGCAGCCACATAGAAAAGGTAAGGCCCTTGGTCGAGAGGAAGATGCCTGGTGGGGTAACAGGTGCTGTTATACAGGTGGGTGAGAGGGGCGCAGGTAAGGCACTGATAGGGCTGTGCACCAGAGCAGGTCAGACAGGTCTTGTCACATGACTCGCAAGTCCTTTTCTGTGATTGGTCGCTGGAGTCTGATGGGTAGTACCTATTGGGGCAGGTTTTCACGCACATGTCGTCCAAGAGGTAGTTTGGTTCCTTGCATTCTGAGTGGCAAAGAGAGCAGAACAAGACAGTTAAACCAGCGCTTCTGAGAAGTGGATACATCTGCAAACATGCAATGATTCAGGCTCAAAGTTTAAATATCTGGTTTGGATATACAAAGGTTGTGAAATCCATAAAAGTAAAAAAATCAAATGAAGTGCCAACAACTTACATAAGTATCATTTGCTTAACCACACATGATTGCATCTATAACATACACTTTTGAATATCACATTTTACAAAAAGGGCATCAATAGTACTTACAAAAATGCTGTCTATCATTACAATAGAAATGCTAGCATCAAAAACAACAATGGAAAAAGTTGCCTACTTGGCAATAGTTTAGAGGGAATGGAGGCTGAAGTTATCAATGATATGCAATGAGCTGCACTATGGCTTGTGTTAATGGGTCAGTAGTGGTAAGGTTAGCTGGACACATGTTCACAAAGGAACTTTTCTTTTCTGCTGCTGCCACATTCTTGGCCATGCTGGTTATGAGCTTGAAGTTTTGTTACCAGCATTTTGCACACAAAAAAGCAAGCTAAAATGTAACCTTGCAGTTCAGGTACATTAGGGAAGTTGTTGATGGGAAGATAATGGTTTGCCTTCCACAGAATGCCTGGAATGCAAGGCTTATGTTGCTTCTGCAGGAAAGCAGGCTGGTGGACTTTGAAAAAAAAAAAAGGACAGGGCAAAAAAACTTGAAAATAAGGCAAATAATTGACAGTAAAAAGGATATAAACAGACATAGAGGTATTCCGAATGAATTTTGAGCTTGAAAATGAGAAACAATGATTGCAAAAATGCTACTCCATGTCAAGAGCCTTCTCTGTTAAGATGAATTCATATTAGGGTAGACCTCTCAAAACCACTTGTTGGAAAACCTGAATTTCAAGGACTCATCTTCAAATTTTTGGGGTGGAATTGAAAAATTAGGAGAAATGGAGGTCTGAACTATGCATGTGCATTGTGGGTAATATGTCAAAGTTGAAGGCCTCTGAGACATGTAGCCAAGAACTGAATAAAGAGGCTCTTTTTGCACAACCGCTGCTTTATATCAAGATCAACCCATGTTTCAGCGATCCTCTGCAATTCTGACTGGTTCACATTGCACTGTCACTATTGGTGTCGCTGCTTACAGACAGTCATCGAAACATCAGTGGAAATAAAGCAACGGTTGTGTAAAAAACATCATCTTTGATGTTGCGCATGTGTAGTTCAAACAGTGAACAGGCTTGTATGAGCGCATCAATGTGGAAGGGTTCCATGGAAAACCTGCAAGTGTGATGTAACATTGTGAAAGCCAAGCAAGCTTTCAACAACTGTTCTCATTCTGTTCAATGTTCATTTCCAGGTCCTCCAGTTTATAATAACATATTAACATCTTACACTGAGAAAAACAATAACTGCCAGTTAGTCAATTATATTGTATTACATACACAAAGTGAGAACTTGGCATCTTATATATATATTACGCTTCCGCGTGTGCTTTTATAAAATGGTGCCATGAGTGAGTTTATTGTTTTAAGTGTTAAGAGCTGCATGCAAGTTGCTCTCCAAGTGTTTGGTTCCTTTAGCATGCAAAAGCAGGCAAGGTACAACCAACCAAACAAACAAACAAATAGACACATATGCATGCTTTTGCCTGCTTTCTTCAGGGAGGGAGTGTCAAGGGTAGATGGAAAGACAGACAAATAAGCATATACTTTATATCATAGGAAGCTGATCAGCCTGACCACCCCTGTTTTTGAAGTGTATTGATCCAAACTTCTCACCTACCTGTTCTACAGTTTGCTACATTTGGATCAATACCACTCCTATTGGAGGGGTGATACAGACTGATCAGCTTCGTGAGAACATTGGAAAAGAATACAAGACAATGACTGACAGATATGGACCACCACCAGCTTCCAGTATAGTCAAGTAGAGTCATATATTATAACAAACTGAGTAGTGATTGTTCAAAGCTGTTGCCATCTCTCTGGGTGCCAAGTGATGCAGCCGTCTACAAGCATAAGTCGTACAAATACATGTACCATAATAAAGATTCAGACAATTGGACAGGGCATTGCTAGTTGTGCACTACGTAGCAGAAGGCCTTCATAAGATTGTTCAAGCATTTGATAATCAGACAGATGCATACAATGTCCACTACACAGTTCCCCATCACTTGTTGCCTGCACTGACCTATGGAGGCCAATGTAAGGTAATCTCCAAGCAGATCCTACAATGGCATAAAATAGTACCAAAATGGCCAAGGAGTGAAGTCAGCCAAGAGGTGTCCATTTGCCCCGGTAGCGAAACACACTCCTAAGCCAGCTTCACTCCTCTGCCAGCTTTAGATACTATCTTATGCTACCGTAGGATCTGCTTGGAGATTAAATGTAAGGTATTCTAGAGATACTTCCTATGCAAAGCATGATGGAATGATGGAAAGTGTCATTAATTTAGAACCATTCCCTTAAAAACAAACAGCTGATTTTTATTGTATGAAAAGAATGGCCTCTTTGAATTGAAAATACATATGATATACCAGAAGATGCTATCATATAAAATGCAGAGAAAACATCTCAACCTACCTTAGATGATCTTATGAGAGGCGACAATGTAGTTTTCAATTCAGATGTTTCATAAAGGAGGGATTTGTGTGCATGCAATTTATTTAGGAATTTCTTAAGTGTCTTGTCCATGGGCCAAGAGAAGAGTTAACTATACAATTCCAGAATTTACTGTACTGGCTACACTTAAAAATAAACCTACAACTAAAAAGAAATAAATTAAACCAAATAGGACCACTAGAAGGCTAACCCACTAAGGTAGATGTGTACCTCCATCCTGTCATGTTCTTCAGTAGGTGTGTTTTCAGATTCGGTCATGAAACAGTTAAAGGTGTCAAACAAGAGGTAGAGGCCGCAAAACTCATCACCGCAAAAGAAGAAAGCAACAGCTTTGGTTTTTTAAGGCAAGTGCGAGGCGCTGTCCAGCAGACCTTGTGCAAATATGTTAATTTTGTACGTTTATTTAGGTAAGTTTTATGCCGTATCCTTAACCCCAAGCATGCACTCCTTGCCACTTGGCTCCAGCCCTACCCACAGGAAGGAACAGCCTACCCAGAGTTGCCTTGCCCGGGGTGGGGACTGCCTCGGTTTTCTCAGCAGTGGATTTCCTCTCCGTTTTAACAGCCGTGGAAGCGACAGTAGACGTGCTTTCCTGCTTTATTGTGGTAGAGGCCGAGGGTGTGGATGTGGGGGCTTGGTGGGTAGAGGGTTCTGGCGAGGAAGGTATCGGCATATGTAGTTCGGTTAGACATTTCACAAGCTGCGTTCTTCGATCACCAAAAGGGATACCTTCACTAGAAATTTTACAAATGACGTTCGAGACAGACAGTCAGACAGAGCATCAAATAAAGCCACAGGCAGAGACAGCTTGTTAACTTCCACACCCTCATCGCAAAACAGCCTACCCAAAGTTGCAGTGCTGGGGTTCGGAGTAATAGCCTCTGTTTTCATAGCAGTGGTCTTCCGCTCTGTTTTAATGGCTGTAGAAGTGGCACGTGATGTAGACGTGCTTTCCTGCTTTATAGTGGTAGAGGCCGAGGGTGTGGCTAGGGGGACTTGGTGCGTCGAGCCCTCTGGCAAGGAATGTATCGGTAGTTTTAAGTCAGTCAGTCATTTCAATCTTTTAAAATGTAAATCCCCATCAAATGGTATGGTTTCCCTTTCCCAGAATGTTATGGTTTCCCATAGCCAGGAAATTTTAAGATAGGAAGAGTGAAAGAAAAAAATAAAATGAGTAAAGACAAGGTGAGGACTAGTTTTTACACCCCTTGGCACCTCTTGCAATCATCAGTGAGTAGCATGTGTGTACAATGTAGCACCCACAAATCACCAGACTTGTTTGTTAGTCATTTGTGCAGCAGTTAGCTTGTGCGAAGCTGGGGGTGGTCCATGTCCTGCTGCTATCCCATGATACAAAGTACATAGGAACCAGCAAACTAACAACTAACTAACTAACAAAACTCGAACAACATGTACTGTACAAGAGGAAAATGGCCTTTACCCGCAGGAATGTCGGAATCGTATGTCTCGGGAGTACTAGTAAAAAGGCCCCACTCCTTGTAAAGCCGCCCTGAGGCAGCATATAAGGGCTACTAGGGGCGTCAGGCAGCAGCCTGGGCCGTGGGACCAAACTGTGAGGCGGACGGCAGAGTTGGCTGTCGGGGCAGGAGACAAGACAGGTTCAAGTAGGTATCATCAACATGCACAGCCAAACTCCTCACACTTACACAGGCTCGGCTAACATACACTAGAGCTCACAGTCTACCTTTAACAAATCTATAGAAAAGATATCCGGAATGTGACAAGAACTTGGACAGCACTATAGCGGGAACAGGCTACATCAAGATGCAGAAAATGCCAACCAAGGGTACTGTGAATTTATTCATTTTCTTCATGTTTTTAAACAAGTCTGCAGTACAGTAGTACTTAAGTGGCAACACAGATTTACGGTGCCATGCAATCATGGTGGAGAGATTCTCAAAAATAAAACCACTGCAAAAAGTGTTAAGCTTTACATTGTTTGGTAGAGTCCAGGTTCCAGTCACAATCCAGCTAAGCTCAGAGACTTCTAAATCACATGGAGATAAACATGTAGCAGGAACAGGCAGGGTGGTTAGCACAGTGAAAAAAACACAAACTGTAGCAGTTTAACAGGGTGTCTCTCTCACTAGACCAAACCCTGCCTGGCTCCAGTCGTTAGAGGATACACAAACAATAAGGGAATTTGGCTGTGGGAGCTCATGATTTAACAAACACAATGTTCACGTAAAATCTGGTGTGAAACTCACAACTCTTTGGAACTGTGGCTTTCAGACGAGATTTCACAACAGTTTTGAAACAGAGATCACAGAGGTCAGTAGTGGCCTACAGTAATAATAAGCTCTGCTACACTCTTTTCTGGAGTCTGTCAGCAGCATCAGGGAAAACTACTGCAGCAAGCTCTGGCAAGACAAGGTGTTGGAGGGACAGGTGAAGGACATAGGGAAAATGGGATATCTAGATGCTACATGTATCTGGAAGGGGGGGGGGGGCTTACAAAAACACATCCTGTATCATTATGACATTATTATTCTACTCTTACTCTAAAATTTCATACTCCAAAGATTCCAATTCTTTTTCTACATGCTTAGTTTAACTGTTGAATGTCATTTACTCAAAAAGGAATATGGATTGGATTCAATGACATCAACTTAAAACTGGCTGAAAACCTCAAATCAATTAGATTTCCTGCATAAAAACACGATGGACAGACCACAGTGTCTATCATGATGATGTTCTTTTGTTTTACATCAATGGGACTAAACTTGTATCTGACAGCATGTACTTTTTTTGTATACATTGGTATTGGACTCAATATTCAAGACTTGCTCTTTGAAAGTTACCTTCAGTTTCAATCAATTGCAATTTAGCTCTCCAACCCCCTGGAGCCCAGTCTATTTCATGGGTTAACACTCCTGTCAGTAATGTATGACTGAGGCCAACAGGAGCACTGTTACAATGGGCAAATCATTGCTTGTGAGTGTATAGTAATACTTATAGCAATGCATTCTCTTTACCATCTCCAATATGTTTGCAAGGGCTACTGATTTACAGAAAGAGTGTTGCTGCTTCAAATGACAATGGCACTGCTTTACCAGTCCATAAGTACCTTGCATCATGAGATAAAATACGGACAGGTGATGATCAGGTGAGAAGGACAAAGGGAAAAGCAGGTGAACGAAAAATAAGCAGATTAGGCTTCCTGGCCCGTGTCTGGGCACCCAAGCTGATAGAGACACTCACGCCCCCTTGTGACTCATAGCGGAACATGCACCCCAGAAAATCTGTCACCATTTCACCACGTCATGCACTTTTGTCTGCAGTCACTACTTACCCATCCACAACTAAACAATAAAACTGGAAGACATAACTAACCTACATGTAGGAAAGACCAATATTCATTAAGAAAAAAAGACAGACTGATTTTAAATGGACAAAACTGCATTACTGAAATATGTATGTATTCTCAGTTTTGAAGAAAACATTTTCATCATTTTCTTTTCTCACTGCACAGCTATAATGGAATGAATACAAATTTCAAGGGCCTGGCTAGTTCAGTTTCTTGGTGTGGGAAAAATGGGATAAAACAGGGACATTCAATGTGGTTCAGGATCTAATCAACTACTGAGGCTTCGCAGACTAACGGCATTTTGACTTGGTTAGCTGTCAACTACAGTTCAGCACTAAAAAAAGCGATGGCTTTCCTTCTTCAAAGGCTTAATTTTGTCAACACATATCTAAGGCATTCACAGGAGAAGCGACAATATTTTAAAGATAAAGACAACATGTTGAACTTGAGAGCTTCCAAGGGACAGGAAAGAGACATTCTAGTTGCTTGAGGAAGATCTTATCTTCAGCAGTATTAAGATTATATGATATGTTGGAATATAAACGGATTTGTTCAATAATGTGAAAGCCACTAGCCTGTCCCTTTTATGCCAGAAGACAAAGAAATTTTTTAAAAATTGTGAAATTTCCTCTATCACATTCCATGTCACAGTTCTTGGAAAAATAAGGAAAATCACAGTTCTTCATCTTAGGAAGCTAAACATAGTACACATAATAATAGTGGAAAACAGACACTGTGCATGTGTGAAGTTCCTACCTATACAGACGCCATTGCTGTCGGTCTGTGTGCAGAGCTGAGGGTGGGGTGTGTGGGGGTTGGACGGGCTGCCCTGGCTCTCTGATGTCCCCCGCATGATCAGGGTCCACTCCTTCAACATGCCTGAAGAGGTGGGGAATACAGTTAAGAACTGAGGAAACAAGTTTATCCCATCCATAGATTTCAGGTTTTGAGAATACCATATATGATGGATGAGACTTTTTTCTGTTCACACTGGTATGCAAATTTCCATTTCTTACTTCATTCTAATTATGATTTCGAGTTATATTTGTTGATCATTGGGAAATCTAGATTCTTACTATACATGTGTATTACCATTTATTGCATTATTGATTACTGTTATGTTGCATGTTTGTACGTGGTTTTCCCCCCAGGGATCTTTGAAAACCGCCAGTCAGGCAACATGTATCCTGGTTAGATAAAAAATAAACAAACACTACATGTGGTAAAAGGTAGAGGTTAGGGCCCATAGCCTTTTAATTGTAGGGCCAGCGGGTGGTTAAACCACATGTTTAAGACACGGTATTGGTAGACGGTGTCCATCCCTTTCTTTCTACCACATTTACATGTATCCCTTCAACCCGTTTTTGCACCTTGGTGGAGTGCCTTTAAGACTACTGTATATTTGACACAAAGTAAAAGGATAATTCAATACACAAACATGCATTTCTAAAAGAAATAATTTCAAGCGTATACAACTGGGTACCATATCCTCATTGTATACACATCTACTACCAAAACATGAATCAGTAATGTCTCTCCCCTTCCACTGCTTACCTGCATGCCTATCCATGTTGTTGATCTCTAGTGTCCACGTGCCCTCAGGGTTCTCATCCCACGTGTGAGTTGTCATGAAGTCCCATTCGTTGAAGCCACTAGTGGAGTCGTCCCGGGACCTGTGGGGATGTATGCCAAACACTTAAGTGTTGAGTTGAGTTGATTGAGTTGATTGTGATACACTTTAGCTCAGTGTTGAGATGACATCAAAAGTGGAATTCCTTAGACATGCCTTCAACTACCAAAAGTATCAATCAAGGACTGATGTTGTACTTTTGTACTTGTATCTTTTTCAGGACTGAATCTGGAAACACAACATTTTTGCCTTGGCTTAACTAAGTGACCCTGCCTGTAGACCACTGCCTGAAGAGGTTGGGAGTTAGAATTCTATTCCTACAACAGACTGTCAATCTTTTTACTGCCAATCTTTTTACAATGACAATCAAGTCTGTGAAGGAGGCTATAGGGAACCAACAAACAGATATAGAGAATCATCAGACCATCTAATGTCCTTTTCCCATTTATCTCCAGCAATAAACTCAAATAAAGTGTGCACCCAATTTTGGCAACAACCTGCAGCACCTTCTGAATTTTGAGAAGTTTAGAAAGTGCATAATTTGTTCAAGAGAAGATGGTAGATAATCTACTTTGTAGTGAACCAGGCTTTGGACAGACAGCAAAATGTCCAGCAGTTACTAAATTGTGAAAAGATTAGAAAGTGCATAATTCATTACAGAAAATATGGCAGTTAATCTAGTTTCCAGAGTAACAGCCTTTCATTAGAAGTGAAGGAGGCTATAGAGAATCATCAGACAGCCCTAACCTGTGATCCAGCAGTGTAGACCTGGTACCGGAGGGCGAGGTTAGGTAGATCTGGAGCTCTCCGCGCCGCATGGCCGTGATGGTGAGTCTGGCCTGCACGTGTTCCAGCCGCGTCACCTCCGTGTTCGTGTTCTTACACCCGTCAGTTGTCTTGTGGAGCACCAGGCGGTTGGAGGCAGGGATGGAACTAAGGGGGTGGGGAAAATAAACTGTTGTTCCAATAACTGTTACAAACTTTTCCTGTCCTTGTCTTACTTTTGTTTCCTTTTGGACTATCTAAACTTTATCCTTGTTCGTGTTTTTACACCCGTCAGTGGTCTTGTGGAGCACCAGGCAGTTGGAGGCAGGGATGGAACTAAGGGGGTGGGGAAAATAAACTGTTGTTCCAATAACTGTTAGAAACTTTTCCTGTCCTTGTCTTACTTTTGTTTCCTTTTGGACTATCTAAACTTTATCCTTGTTCGTGTTTTTACACCCGTCAGTGGTCTTGTGGAGCACCAGGCGGTTGGAGGCAGGGATGGAACTGAGAGGGTGGGGGAAAATGAAACTCTTATTCCATGTGGGGAAAACAAACTGTTGTTCCAATAACTGTTCCAAACTTGTCCTGTCTTTGCCTTGCTTTTGTTTCCTTTTGGACTATCTAAACTTTGTTCTTACAGTCGTCCGTGGTCTTGTGGAGGACCAGACAGTTGGAGGCAGGGATGGAACTGAAAGGGGGGGGGGGGGGGGGGGGGGGAGAAAATTGAACTCTTATTCCAGTAACTTCAAGGTGCTATGTAAACAAGATGAACAGAATATGAATGAATTTTATTAACGTGTCATGCGTTAGAACGCCCAGCCCACGTGGGCTTATATGGGAATATATCGACATGCAGTTAGCTTCAATATCCAGGGCTCAGGATTGTATATACACTTATGAGCACCCAAAATTTGAGCTGTGCACCTAGTATTTACTTAGTAACAATGTGGTGCACTTAGATATTTGTGTAGGGTCAAGTACATACAGGTACTACATGTATAATTGTACAGCATTCTCTTCATGTGTCACAGGAAAAATAAAACCTTTGTTGTATTACTTGTTTCAAAATTTTAAAGGGGCATTCCACTCCAGAAGGGAGTACTGTTTTCCAATAGATAATGTGTCAATGAATACATAATCAGCCGAATTTTGTGGAATTCACCTTGGGATGAATTACGTGATGTGTGTTTTATAAAACAATAATGGCACTCACTAAACCCATGCAGACCCTACCCATGCATTCCCTATATGCATAGACACTTTGTTTATCGTACATATCTTCGGAATAAATGAGGTACGCTAAGCACACCGAGAAGGCAAATTGCTCATAAGATAGCAAAGAATACAAGAACAAGACGAGATTTCTTAGCGAACCTGAAATAAGTTTTGCATTGTATTCAGCCATAGGATTAATTCAATTAGAGGGTACTTGGGGAGTTTAGTAGAACATTGAATGCTTTTGAGGCATGTGGAGCAACTGGGTACTTTATCGTATAATGTGAAGTAGTATGCAATTATCACTTCCTAAAATTGATATCTATCGGAAAATAACACTCCCGTGTGGAGTGGAATGACCCTTTAAGTTAGCCATATTATTTCAGTGCATTGTAATTTTTTGGTGCATTACTGGAAACTCTAACTCGGTTTTGCTGACATTCTAGTTTGACTTTTACTGCACCAAAAATGTTTTCTGTTTACCTTAAGTTGTAGGTGAAAACTTTTGAGCCCTCATTTTTCCCCCGTGAAGTATCAGTACCAAAGTTGTTTTGAGATAGGAATCAAAATGGAAGCAAAAGACAACATTTCTTTGCCAGGTTCTGACATGTGTAAACCTCTGTGTTCTGTTTTCAATCCACCACTTACGTTGGCCTGTGCATGCCAGGCACAGAGCAGACCCTCTGTGGGGGGACGTTCTGCCACCTCTCAGCCAGGTCCACCATGGCTCCTGCATCCATCAGACCAAACCCAAAAGCATGGCTCACTGTAGAGGGGTGGGGACAAATAACAGAAGTGAGGACTAGAAAATCAACATTGCGAGAATTAGAAACATGGTTTCTAGTCTATGCAGACTTAGCACAAGAAGTTTGAAACTTGATTTTGGTTGATCACATCTCTAGTATCACTTTATCTATTTTAGTGCATACTATATCATTTAAAATCTTTTCTGTCATCCTTCTTAATGACTGCAGTAGGGTGGAGGCAAACAACAGAAGAGAGGACTATTAAACTGACATTGTGAGAAGTAGAATCACAACACTAAAGAAACTCACAGAAACTCAGAAACAAATTCAGAAGGATGCAGAACTGACGACAATGATGATGGTGGTGAGAATTATAAATAAAGTTTCTAGTCTATGTAAACCTAACACAAAAAGTTTGGGAACTTGATTTTGGCCAAGCACATCTCTGTTGTTACTTCATTACTGCTTCTGTTGTGGAAATATAAATCCCTGAAAACCTTATACATGTATCATATATTACCTTTGTATCCGGCAGCATTGGTCACAAAGTCATCAGCATGCAGGTTGTCTGGCCGGGCAGTTCTCACCACGATGTGTTGTAAGTCACGCCAGGTTAGGTTGGGACTGTCAGAGATACATTTGTCTCATTACCATTATAAAAGCCATGTAGTAAAACATAGATATACAATGATTAACTCTGACACATCTACACAATTCTTATTACAATTTACACAGAACATATACACATCTGTTTTAACAATTTACACATAACATGTATGTACACTTTCATAATATGTATTTTTCTATATTGTAGAGGCTTCTATGAGTATATTTATTCACTATGAATAAATGAAACAATACTGGACATCAGAAATAATGTTCTTGTTGAAGATCAAACTGTAAATCTTGAAACATTAACTGTGGATTTATTTTCAGTGACCTTTCCATCAAACATGCATTTCAAATCTAACACTACAGAATTGCTTTGACAGTGACAACCTTCATTTCCTTTCTATCACGAAATCAAATCACTGCAAAAATTTAGGAGCTTACATTATCCAGGTCTCTATTCTTAAATCTAATTATTTTGTAGATGACTTACTTAGCCTCCAGTGTCAGAGCTACGATGGCTGCTGCGAGTGGTGCAGAGGCTGACGTGCCTGTGTGAGACTCTGTGCAGCGATGTCTCAGATCTGTACTCACCTGGGGGAAAAACATCTCAGGTAAAATCTCAAAATTCTTCACATATAGGCAGATATTTTACGTTACTCCCACAAAAATCCCATTCCACAAAAAAGGTAATCTACAGAAAACCAATACTTATTTTTGCCACATGAACAAAAGGAAATACACCCATAAAAGAGTTCAATCCAAATTTAAGAGCACAATAAAAAATCCTGACTTTTCATCAGACTATTTTGTATCCCTCATTCTCATTCAACAAGTCTCCAAAATCTCCAAAAGCTATTATGAAGAATTTAACAAGTCAGTGGAAGCAGCAACCCATCTAATGACGCTATTGATGTTATCTGGCCTGTTAAATTCTTCTAGGTGACCAAGCTACTAATGCGCCATTTCTACTAGAGCTGTGACCGCGGAGAGACAAATATTTGACAGTTTGCTCAATGAGTTTCCTAGATAAAGAATGAATCTCATTACGTTTCATATGTTTTGTCATCTGTTAAATCATACTCAAGCACAGCAAATGATAAAAAAATCAAGGGTTGCACAGATCTGACTTTGGTAGTTTAATAGTTGCTTTAGTGATCAATGTCTAGTGAAAGGGGGGCCATCTAGAGGAGAGGGGGCCTTACTATCTGTCTAAACATGATTTATATGAGTGATATTTGCAGGCGATCCTTACATCTTCAACCTGTTTTCTAGTCAGATGGGCTTGTATTGAGTTATTTCTGTCAGTTCATACCAGTGACGTTGAAAAAGAGTGATGGACATCACTCGAAACATCCGGAAGTAAATCCTCCATTTTTATCCTGTTGTAGAGATTGAATTTTATTTGAACATTGTTTACCTGGATGTCTGACCTTTGTAAACATACTGTAAATGCAGAAATGTTCGCGGTGGTTTTATGTTCACGGTTTTTGGGGTGACCACTTTACCGCGAACATAAAACCACTGCGAACATTTTTCTGTCATAGTTTTTTTTAGTACAGTCTATGGCGCTACCGCGAACACTCCATTTACCCCCTACCGCAAAAGTAAATCCCCACGAACTCAAATGCATTTACAGTACTCACTATCTGTCTCTCTGCGCCGGACCCGCTACTGTAGGTGGTAGCCAGTGTGGAGGAGCACTTCTCCAGGTACCAGGGGATGTTGCCCCTCTCGGAGGCGCTGCTGACGGACATGGTGTAGATGCTGTTGGTGTAGCCATCACAGTTACAGCTGTCCTCGTCCCGCCCACCGTTTCCCGAGGCCCACACGAAGATGGAGCCCTTCCCACCGCGCCCCTGCACAATACATGGCATTGTCTTAGATGTGCTTCTTTTTAAAACAACTTCTTTTTAAAACAACACAACACAACAAAATATAGTTTTCCAACAAAACTAAAAGCCTCAACACACTAGTATTTAAAATCCAATAAGTAGATGTGGCCCAG
This sequence comes from Branchiostoma floridae, assembly GCF_000003815.2. Classification (NCBI taxonomy): domain Eukaryota; kingdom Metazoa; phylum Chordata; class Leptocardii; order Amphioxiformes; family Branchiostomatidae; genus Branchiostoma; species Branchiostoma floridae. The sequence goes on along the minus strand of NC_049980.1, from coordinate 29,333,605 downwards.
AATGATCATCACAGTGACCATGGGGACAACCACTTAAGAGGTGTATTGACAACATAAGGGCGGACCTTTACTCCCTCAACCTACACAGTGCCAACCTGAAGTGAAGGACGGAGGGAACCTGGCAGTCTGCCTTCAATGTGTAAGTATGTCTAATCCTTGTAAAACGAGGAAAAACAGGAAGACAAACCATATACTATACATAGTGAGGTCCAGGTGTACATGAAAAGGATGAAAAGGGCTGTGATGTTGTGATGATAGATAGTGAGTATATATGAAATGCACACCTTTTCGATACCATCTTTGAAAGCCTGCTTCGCCATCGACGCAGGACCGTCGACCGTTCTTCCATCATCGTCTGGCCCCCAGCTGGCGCTGTACACATCGATGTGCTGCGGTGACAGCCCGATAGACCTGGCCTCCACCGCATCGGTGACATCGCCGTCCAACATCCTCACCCCTCCGATGTGGGAGTGGTAGGCGATGCCGACGCCGCACACGTCGTTGTTGGCTACAGAAGACACCTCCCCTGCACAGCGAGTACCATGTCTGCAAGGGAAGGTCGGAATAGCTCACTACAAACCATTGTTTGCCTCTTTGATTTGCATAAGCATTGAGCAGCCTTGAGGCATAACACACCAGTTTTGCATGTAGTAAGTACATATGACCAGACTGTAACATTTGATCTAATCACTCCGGGATGGACCCCTACTCTCTGTGATAACAGGCTTGAGGCATGGCTTTCCTCAAACTTTGACTTTATGTATGTTCCATCTGAGAGGACATTCTGAACTACAGCTACTACAGAAACTTATTCTTACCAGATGAGATTTGTGTCAAATGAGGAAGTATATGTGTAATGTATCTTTGACAAGGGCACAATATCGGGGTCTTGGGATTTGAACCTAGAAACTTTAGATTCTAAGTCAACAACTCTAACCAGAAGACCACCTTGCAACCTTACTGTGGCAATTGAATGATTAAACAAGTAATACAACAAATGTCAAACAACTTTTTTGACGCTCAAACGTAACAAAGAAAGTATGAAGAAAGTACAAAACAACTGCTAACCTGTTTTCATTGCTTGGGTTGTACCTTGGCATAGGGTCTGGATCATCCGCATTCACGTCATAACTCGCATTCGGATCCTACGGAAGGTCAAGAAACCAATTAGTGCTTTTTCCTAACAGATTTATTAGGTGTGTTGTGACCTGGAACTGACCTCTAAGAGCTTGTCCAAACTGGCCATTATACCTCTCATTATGCCTGAAGTAAAGGAAGCAAGGGGCCTTAGCTAAAGATTGATGCCTCCTTGGCTGATAAAATATCTGAAAAACATCTTTAAACCCACATTGAGTCCACAAAAAGCTTCCTTGCATGCAGTTTGATGTGAATCTATAGGTCCATTAGCCCTAATGGCTTGCTCATGGGGAAGGGCGATGCTTGGGGATAATCTTTCAGTGCCAGCGAGCTGACTTTCTATACATCAATAAGTACATCAAAGGAATGTTAGTGCTATCTCTGAGTGGCTACATCATTCATTGTTTAAGTTTAACTGTACCTCGTCTTGGAAGGGCAGGTATTTTCCTTTGTTTTAAACCATCAAGAAAGCCAATCCATATTATCTGTATCGGATACTATACAAGACAGGGCTCTACCCAGGGCTCTAAACTTTTGTCCATTATTCCCAGTCATATACAGGTAAAATATCAGTTCACGTTATAGTAATAATAGTTTCATTCTTAAGACCTGGGATTTGAGCCTATAACTTTTAGAATTGGTGCAAGGGTCTCAAAGGCCTCTAAGCAGCATTTTTAGCAGCTCTGTCTCCAGCTATACATTTTTTTCTGTCCCACTCATTGTTTGGGAGCCCATGTTGTTGATTTTCCTGGTAAAATATATCATTTCAAGCTGATAAAAGTACATTTTCAGCAGTTTCAAGTCATTTTTGGGACGGATGGGGTTAGATTATTTTCTGTCCCAACAAGCAAATTTCCGTTCCAAGACGGAAGGAAGGGTCCTGGAGACAGCCATACTCAGAATCAAATCTTATGATTCTAAGTCAAAGATGGAGGCCCGTTCACCAGGGCTGAACTCACATAGTTCTCCTCCAGGTCAGGATGGTCCCTCTCAATGCCATCGTCCAGGATAGTGACCACCACACCCCGTCCTGTGTACCCCTTCTCCCAGGCTGGGATCACGTTCATGTCCAGGTTATTGGGGTTATGCTGCAGGAAATTGACACGCGTATTGAATTTCAGCAATATGAATAGCATAGTAACAGCAATACCTCAAAAGTACCTTAGTATAACCCCCTTCCCACTAAAGGCTGACACCCCTGAGGTACCAGAGTGTTGACAGATTGCTAAAAATCTTCTTCTTTTTTTTAAATTGTGTTTTGTGGTCTTTTAAACTATACTTTTGCATTATAGATTGGTGACAACCCTCTAGCAAAGATTTTTTTAATATGTGAGAATGTTATCAGGATGAATATCCAATCAAATAGATATCATTTTGCACAGTATACCATCTGTTAGAACATAAAAGTGGCATCCTCCATTGCCTATATAATAGGAAAGCCTCAAAGGCACTATTATCTGGAGTTAACTGCATATGTAACATGTAACATGAATGTTGTTTAGTGTAACAGATAGCGGTAGTACTCACCAAGTACCACATTGCTGACCACTCAGGATCACTAAATTCTATTGTTCTCTTTTGTCTGAAGTCTCTTTTTACTCTCCTCTTGATTTCTTGTTGCTCCAGCCATCTCACCTGCAAAGAGAATACCAATGTTTTTCGTGATTACAATTATTCAACAGCAAATATGGGAATGATGATGCCATTGCTTACACACTATTTTACTTCATGCCATTAACAAAGCCATATAAACAGTTGGATATTTCTAAGAGATCCATTATGTAGATTTCATCAGCACTAACTGTCTTTCTTCCTAAAACAATATTCCTGTCAGGGATTTTCTATAAAACAAAAACCATGCATGTCCAGGCATTACCAAAATTCCTGTGCAGTTCCAGTTATTCTTACAACTAGACATAAACTATTAGGCTTGCTGCCTTAAGGCATCGCCAAAAACATGGAGGGAGAAGTGGCTGACTTACAGTTGGCTCTCTCCTTAGTCGTTGGTGCCTGTCTATGTTTTGTCTCAGCGACCTTTTAAAAACTGCTCTGTGCTCGAGCAGGTAGACATCATTCAGAATCTGCAAATCAAAGAGGAATATGTATCAAGAACAGAAGACAAAATAACATACATACATACATAAAAAAAACGTACATACAATTTCTTTTGATCATAGGTACCAGTGATATGTTAGTCTTTACATAGGTCTCTATATCAGGGTGCCCTTTGGGTGTTTTCATTACCATTCTTCATAGGCCTGAAAGTCTCTATGAGTGCCTGGGCTGGACATACCAGGTGCAGATGCACCCAAAATTGTAGCTGTGCTGTGTGCACCTGATTTTTGACTGTGGCCGCACCTAGATATTTGTACACACTAGCCTATACAGTACATTGACTAATCTACAATCTCTTCTCTAGTATCATATGTTGAAAATGCTTAAGATAGCTAGTTAGAATTCAAGTAAATCTCTAAGAAGCTAGTTAGAATTCGAGTAAATCTCTAAGAAGCAGTAGCTTTCTAATTCAGTTTTACTTAGTCTCCAAGTAGATCCTATGGTGCCATAAGATAGTATCAAAGCTGGCCAAGGAGTATAGCTGGCAAAGGGGAGTCAAACGGGCACCTCCAGTCGCACATACACTCATAGGCCAGCTTCACTCCTCTGCCAGCTTTTGATACTACCGGTATCTTATGCTACTGTAGGATCTGCTTGGAGTTGGAAATTATGTTTTGCTGACATTCCACCTGATTCTAAGGTTTGAATTTTGCAAATTAATCCCATGCGCCAGTGTATCTAGAGAATCTCAAGCCCTGGATTCTCCCTGGATTCTCCATTGGTGAATGACTCGTTGTCAGAGCCCATGATTATCCCCTGTCCTTGCTCTTGGTGACCCAGCAGATTTCTGAGGCAGTTTATTGCACCATTCCATCTACATTGTCGGCATACACATGTCCAACATTTCTGTGTGACATTTCAACAGCAGACACAACCACGATGAAAGCTTATCGCAGTCTGCAAGGTTATGGTAGACCCTTGTGCAGTTGTTGGCATTGTCGTCATGTTCCTCATCACCTTTCCAAATAACCTTCAAACACAAAGCCCCATGACGATCACGGCTATGTAGATGACACACGCGGTGGCCTGACCCCTTTAAAACCACTTAGACGTGGGTTATATTGCCTCCAAGGTTATATTGGCTGCATGCCCAGCAGAATAACATAGCTGACCCAGACATGGGGTTAAAAATACTCCTACTGTAGGACAGTCTCTGTATCAATATCGGAGCCTGCCATCTTAACCTCATACTTGGCCACTCTTTAAATGCTGTAAACCAACCATTTCCCAACACTAGTAGTACCTGAAAGGTAGAGGAAAGCCAGTGAAAACCTGCTACTGTAGCAGGTTTTCACTCGCTTTCCTCTACCTTTCAGGTACTAAGATACATATACATGTATACATATACAACATGAATACATATATATCATAACTTTATTGCACAACAATTGTACGAGGTACAAAGTATGGCATCTTCATTACTACAGTTCTATAGCTTAACTTAAGGCTTATCTAACTAATACAGGAGCTGTAGTATGAAATAAGTTTCTTACATTCATTGGAGGCTTTTATATGGACTACAGCCTGTACTTTTTAAACTTTACAAAAAATCTGTACCCCACCAATATCTTGTGATTCTTATCATATCTGTCTTGAGGGCTTATTTCATCAATATCTTCCCATAGCTAATTCTGACCCCAAAGATTGCATGTTTGACCACTGAATCAATATTACCTCAGGCCATCCAAATGAACTTCACGTCCCGCGGCCAAGCCTTGCTCTACAGCCTGAACACCAGGATCAAGTCCTGCTGAGAACAGGTCTTCAGAATCAGAGTTGCGCAATTTAACGCTTGACCTGACGTTCCAAATGTTCATGTCAGCTACAGTAATTGGCTTGAAGTGCATGAAGCATAACTGTGAAGTGTAAGGGTCTAATCAAGTCTTAATTAAAACCTTTTCTTTTATTAGGCCATCAATCAATAACTTTTACAGTACAGTTCCAGTGTAGAGAGGTGGGAACTTTATCCAGAAGTTCTTCAAACTTGTCACCACTTCTGATACAATACGAATCTTTGGTTGTGTGAATTCTGGGTTCTGAAGGTACGACATATTTTGTGAAATGTTTGCGATGGTTTTATTTTCTTGGATTATGCCTTACCCCTTTTAAGTTATAGCAAAAATCATGATAGTGCAAATATGCGTTTTGTTTTGCTACACACTTTTTATTTAGCTCATAAGAAACTTGACACTACCGAAGGAACAAGTGCATGAAGATGATAATCAATTAATCTTTTCTAATAGCTATACACTTGCAGTGATCCCAATCAGGTATTTTCACAGTCACAGTTGACCTGTATCCAAGCACTTACCAGATAAAAGAGGATTAAGAAAACAGTGAAAGCCATAAACTGCTTTGAAAGAAAATTTCTAGCAAGTTGACTCTAGACTGCTAGTCTGCTGCTGAATACGCTTGCAGTAGAAAATTGATAATCATTCATGACATCATGACTTACTGTACTGTAACTGATTGCATTTCATTCCCAAACAATTTCACAGTTAATGTGACACCCTATCTCTTCCATTTGCCTTTGAAGTATTTATCAAGACCTGCAGATACTCCTCAGAGTCAGAACTAACTTGTTAATATAGGGTTCAATATTGCCAAAGTGGATTTATAGGATCTGAAATCCATACAATTCATGCATAGCTAATGAAATTACCTGGCAATAATGAATTACTCATGGCCATTTTCATTTTATAATGCCTGCTGAACTAATCTCATTCAGTGCTCAAAGTAAGGTTAGGCCACACCATTTTTTTTTGTTTCTTGGATTTCCCGACCCTATTTTTTTTCCGATTTGAAAAAAAAAAACTTTTCAAATTGATGGCTACACTTCGTGTTGAAAAAATTTCAGTGCCTCTCCTTTCTCAAATTAACTATGGGCTGCAAATTCATAATCATTCAACAATAAAGGTGAAAATCGTATTTTAAAGTGCTCATGAGGTGATACTATATTACTACATTCATCAATGTTTCCAACTTGTTCAAGAACAACAAAACCTCTTTTCACATAACAAAAATAATTCAAAGTAAAAGCGATATGATTATGGAACATTAGGGCCACCTTTCCACCTGGTGGCCATCGCTGAGCCACAGAAATTAGATTTGTATGACAATTGGTTTTATGATTGGAATTAGGCAATATGATGTCCAATGCAAAAGTCTGACTTGAAGGATAACAAAATTCTGTCTAAGGTGTGACGATCCTAGGGGGAAAATTTTTAAATCTAGACCCTCTGAAATGCTATTTCCTTTATTTTGAGGGGCAAATTTTGTCTGTAGACTCAGCTTGGTTCAATAAATATCTGTACATGCTAATTTTTGTCTGACAGAGGATGAAAAGGGCAAATTTTTTGTCTGTCTCCAGCAGCAAACACTAGCTAAAACCCTGAATCGCTCAGACAAATGTTTGGTTGCTCACCAGTCACAGTCAGTAGTGGAAAGGGGATGTGCAATGCTTTCCTCACATGACATACTGGTTTGTCTGTAAACCTCCCATCCATGTCTCCATCATGGAGTCCATGCCTGGGGTACGAGATCTATCAATTCACAGGACAATCAACAAGGTTTGTCCTTCATGGTTAGTGGGGGTCTACCTTATCCAGTTCAATGACATTTGTCATGATGTTCTTACCAATGCATTTTTCATGGGACCTTGGGCAATGAGACGGTCAATGAAAGAAACAGATGTAGTTAGGTAGCTGGACAAGACATATGCAGTGCATATGGACTTTTGTGCTGTGCATATGTAGAGGGTACTGACCTTATTTTTGTGTACACCTCATTTTTGACTGAGAGCACTGGTGAGCCTAGATATTTGTGAAGGCTCATAGTCATATTTGCATTATTGTACACTAGCATCCAGCATATTCTTCTAAGGACACCTTTGTTGTATGTATAAGCAATTTTATCCTACTTTTATTTGGTGCATATAAATCCAAATCTTTAGGTTAGGTGCACCCGTGCTCCTATTCCCCAAATTAATTTCCTGGGTAGACAATATTCTCAGAGCAAAGGTTGGGTCATGGGGACAGCAGTGGCCGGTAAAAGTCCTGATGACTTCTTTCCCTGCGAGCCAACCTTTGCTTGGATAGTAGTAGGCAGACAAGGTAATTTCTGCGAAGTACTGTAAATGCAGAAATTTTCGCGGTGGATTAATGTTCGCGGTTTTTGCGGTGACCACTTTACCGTGAAATTAAAACCACCGCAAACATTTTTTTATAATGGTATTAGACTGCAGTCCATGGTGTTACCGCGAACTTAAATCCACCGCGATAAGTCCCTTTTCCCGCTACCGCGAAATTAAATCCCTGCGAACCTAAATGCATTTACAGTATATTAACAACAGTAATATCAAATTGATACATTTAGTCAGAGGTATATTTCCCATGGTAAGTTTACATACTAAAAAAAAACGAATATTCGTTTTATAATATAGTGAAAAACTATTTACAGTAAATGCTTTCTATATCCTGCAACCTGATCATGGTGTCTCTTTGTTATGAGTGTCAAACTTACATTCGACTAAACCTTAGATTAGTTAGAATTCAGCCATTCTCTCCATTCCAGATGGTGGCCATATCATAAGCTATAAAAACAACATTAGGACAGGCAGTCACATTCTTTAGAGATGCTTTTAGAGATGTTAAGGTACGCAGGGGGCAATAAAACCTTATCAAGTGCTACAAATCACCAGTTGTTGCCAGTCCCCAGAGCTTTGGCCAAGTTTTCATGTTAGGACCAGGCAATAAAGGTATATTTGTGAGGTTCAAGGGTATACTTATCTGGTGCAAGCTTTTATCCCGTCTAAATTGCAATTCCTGTTATTTCTGCAGTTGCCATGGCAAACTCGTGGCAATTGGGGAAATAACAAGGAGGATAAAAGGTTGCAACAGATAATGGGAGCAATTTCATTTCTTTTACTGAACTTGTTTGGAGTGACCCGAGTGGGCCGAGGGTTTACTACTTGTACCTTTGTGTGTGCCTAAATATGAAAATTGACCCCCACGGGTGTACTCACGCAACATTTGCGCGGCACTCGCATGTAGCCAAATGGTTTATTACTTTATACGTGGGAGATTGGCATTGTGCATAGAAGAACATGCACCCAAGCATTTGAGTGATGCAATAAATATCAAGAGTTGACAGTTTGGGTCATTCAAACATGAAGTTACCGGTACGTGTACTTTACATACAAAGACTTTTTGAGGCTCCTATTCCATTAGACAGTGATTGTGCTTTGACCTCACTGTGACCTAAATTGGATTTGTGACTAGTAATTGGAATATCATGCAAAATGCAATAGCTGAAAAGGCAAAACATACAAAGTCTAAAAAGATTTGGTTTTTTATCTATGAATTCATTGAGTGCTCTGTTGTCAAAATCTGTGTCAAATTGCTCGGTAGCTGGGCAGTTGCAGTGATGTTTCCGCCCTAGTGGAATGGGGTGCGTGACTGATGTACATTTTGTATGTACAGATATACAGCTTTTTATGTGGGAACCACTGACCACTTTACCAGTCAAATTTGTTATGTCAACCTTGCCTAGTGCCTACCCATTACAACAGTGCCATACATTGTAAAACACTCCTCGCCAGTTTTACCCTTCCAATTGCAAGGCTCTGCAATATTAATGGGCAGTGGACTATTTCCTCAACAGGGAAAGGGGATGAATTTTTTATGAAGTACAACAGACCACAATAACATCAGTCACGAATACCTTCACATGCAAGATATCTCTAAACAGTAAACACCACAGCTCATCTATATGGGGATCAGTGACAATTACTGGTTAAGCTGAATTTATGCCCTATCACATGTCAGGTTGTGAGAAGGAAGAAGCACAAATGGCCCTGTGAAGAAATGTAGAGATCCGGAGAGGTTAAGGGCACCATCAATCATTTTTGCTGGATACACGGTCAAATCCTATAGAACATATTCTAACACACACTATATCAGTATATAATCTATGTACCTATAAATACAAGTTAAAACATGTGTTGACGATGGAGATTAATTTCATTTTCATAAATCCTGAATTAATACTTATTTATTTATTTGAACTTTGCCACAAACATAAAAATGGTTGGAAAAGATACCTCTTTGAGTTGCCTCCCGTACAAATAATCAATAAGGATAGGAAAGAAGATAAAGGAAACAATGATAAACTTATAATAATAATAACTAATGACAATAGTAAAATGATAGTAATATTAATGTCAATATCAACAACAATAATAACAAAGCAAATATACATGAATGTTATACAGCATTATCGTATCGTCTTCTTGGGCTACTATTTATCTAAAATAGAACTAAACTGTCTAAAGCTTGAAGGTGTTGTTTAGTGCCCCTTCTGTAACACGTGACCAGATTTCCTGATGATGTCCTTAGGACATGTAACATTGTAACAAGAGACATAGACACTTACATATCATCACAAGAAGGATATCCTGTTTAATGTTACAGGATATTGTAAATTCATTTATTAGATGTATTGCAGTGGTGCCATTTCATGGAAGGAGGGAAAAAGGAGATTTTGCAGTACAGTATTTAAAATTTGAGTCTGTAACAATTCTCTAAGACTGTAGGGAAAGGACATTTGTGCTGTCATGAATCTGTGGAGGAGAGGCAAAAATAAGACAACAGAGAAAGTTTCAATATTTACTTGTATCTGTGTGTAAAATCTAGTACATGTGCTGAAGAAAGGAAATGTATTATGCTTAAAAAATATTAGATTTTAAACTATCTAACACAACTTATTTCCAACGTAGATTATTGGTACATTCGTCATGGCTTGTAGCTAATGAAGAGTTTGACCTAACCTTTGGGGAAGCCTTCCAGGATATCAGCTTGGTTAGTTAGGCCAATCAGTTCTAATTCCGTAACCTTAACAAGATCTGGTTCGTTGGCGACTTAACGTGCCTGGAATAGCCAACTTTTACCTCAAAGTCAAAGAAAGTTGCAAAAACTTTTGACCCAGACAACTATAGTATATGGTTAGGTATCAACCCTTCTCTATGTTGTTTTTACCTTTGCCAAGGCTATTAAACAGGCTGTTAATCGCATAACTCGAGAAGCTGAGGATGGAACCTTAATGATATTTGGTAAGTGGGTAGGAGTGGGGAAAGCAAAGGTCCAGTTCGACAATGGGCAACCTAGTAGCAGGTCTCTAAGATACTGCAGTGTAACTTCTGGTTTTGATATTAGTGTTCTGGATAGGATAAGGTTATGATTTTTGAGTGATAGATAGCTCTTGTGTCACTAGTTTTTACAAGTTGGAATTTTAGTACATGTACTGCTTGGCACATCCAGATTGACTTGTTCCAAATGACTTAACGTCATTGCATCAAATTGGATTTGCTCTCTAAACCTCTCCTCAACATTTTGACAACTTGACACTAGGGAGCTGACGTCAGAAGGTTAACAACATAAGCTTCCACCAGGCGCATTTATAAAAGAAAGTAGGTACTTTGATCACTGTTATCTTTATCACTTCCAGTGCAGATGCTGTTTTACAGTCAATCCAGTTACCCTGTGCGTTACTGTGCGTCACGCCCGTAAAGTTGATTACTGTGTAACACAATTGATTGCTGCAATCCTGCGTTATCTTTGCGCTTTTACATGGCTGAATCCTCTCAGCCAATGAGGAGTCAGAATTCACCTCATAACAATATTTCTAGTTACTGTTAATAACAGCTGCCTAATGGTGGCAAGTCACTTGGCTTTGCAATTTTTTTAAATTCAGATAATCTTAAAATGTTTGCAACTTGGTTTTCTTTTCTCTGTTTCCGCAGTAACCGCTTTACCACAAATTCAGAACACTGTGAATATCCATTTCCAATGTATTGTACAACTAGTAGTAACTATACCGCAGAGGTGTTTCAACTGTAAATTGTGCAAACCTCATTTTTCTATATACCAAGAAATCAAGTCCTGGTGGATATGAATAAATTTACAAGATATCGAAGGTACTATACTTTGTAGCCAAATGCATGGCACTTATACATTAATACAAGGCTATCTACCTCTGTGGGGGATGGTGCTGACTTGGCTTATTGAGATTACCACAACTCGTGCCCTTCAGGCAGTTTGCTTACAGTGTGGTTCATGTATGGATGAGGAACTGTTTTGACTAATAACATGAAAAGTTCACTGCAGTCACTGGTTATCCAGAAAATACCTAGAACTAGCCTGGATACCAGACCCCAACTTCAAAAATTTCTGTCGTGTTGGCCCAACACGATAGATATTTTTGAGATCGGGCTTGGGTCTGGTAACTAGGCTAACTAGAACATATGTCGCATGATACTTGCATCCATTTCCTAGTCCATCCTTGCCTGGCATGTGCAACACACCATGCAGAAAATAAATGGGGTTTCTCGTTGATGAAGGTTAGACATCCAGGTACACGTGTCAAGAATAAGATATGCAAGATAGCATTTACTTAAACAACCAGATAGATCTCAAAATGGTCATTTCAGCCAGCATCAGCTGTTTTTGTCAGTGACAAAACCAGAAATTGTTGAAGTAGTTGTTCTACACTGACTATCCTTGTTTACCCTGCTAAAAATGAGATGGATCAAGCCCTCAGCATAATATCAGTCAGACTCAGAACATTCTCCTTGCATTAGAGACTATATCGGTAGCCATTCTGGTGGTCAATCTCGGGTCACAGTCTTTAAAGTGACATCTGCTCATGTTATTAATGAGTGTATCAATCACAGCACTGGTGACAGCCATCTGTCCATCCATGCTGCAGAACCAATCAGCTATGTATTATGGCTGTATTGTGTGACAGGCTGCATAATTTGGGATTGACTCTCACTTGATGGGGACAAGTAGATGCTAAGTATGGTGCATACATATGTGCAATGCAGCATTATGCTTCTAATAGACTGATTTATTACAGCATATCTAGGCAACGCTGTGATACCTTAAAAGTTGCATTCAAGCACATAAATTCATCATGGAATTGTGATCTAACAGAGTCAACGATCAAGTACCAAACAATTTCAGCATAGGCAACATATCAATACTATACGTTGCAAGGCTAAGACATTGTTTCCCAGTATATATAATAAACCAAAGGAAACCCAAGAACAAGGCTGTTTCCCCACTGTTGTAATCCTGTCAGAGTGAGGTTGGTATAAAGTAGGTAGACAAAGAGGACTGGGGTCAACAGGTCGTGTGGAAGTTTAGTTACACCCTAGCTGAGGGAGTTGGATGTTTGTTAAGATATAAACCACACTGGTTATGGACAAGACCAGCACAATACAGTTGCTCTTTCTGGAGTGTACAACAGTGGTTACACCATGGAAGCTGAGGGCAATACTGTAAATCAAGGTTCAATTCTGAGTCTCAAAAGTCATATACATACTAACATAGCACTACATGCTCATTGAAACAGATCCATGGCTGCCCCTGGGTAAGGTTTATGTGTACAAGCTGTGCAGCTGACGATGTAAATCATGCAAGAATAAACCTGGGAAAACCATCAGGGAGGACAAAGCAGACACCATGTTTCTGATGAATCAACAAGATTTCTGTCAAACACAGAACATTTTTGGTGTACGTTTGAATATATGCAATACACAACACACCATCTATTGACACGCCATATTGTGTTTACTACAAATATTCTGTGTTTGGAAATGTTTTGTATACATTCTACAAAACTAAAACCGGCATCACCTTTGAATGGCAAGGACACAGTCAAGGAATTTGGTGACTTAGGGTAAGAAATCTATTAATTCCAGATTGCGAAGCTGCAAAAATGTGACTCAACAAAGAGTGACTTAAGTTAACACCATTTAATGTTACATCTTGTGACACAGGCTAGAGGTTCTCTGCATCAGAGGACTAACGTCACCATGTTTCTACTTCCTGGATCTAACCAGGATCCTGGCAAGGACTCAAGCGCGAATGGTGGCGCTGGTTAGAATACAGATGATAACACAAGTTAACAGGAGACATGCCATTTGCAAGGTCAGAAGTCTGATTACCGAACAGTCAGTCTAACTTCTTTGGCTTCTTTCCTTGAAACCATCCATGTGTACATCTACATGGAAGGGCACACTTGAGTAATGAGGAAAGGGCTCGGCCAACGCTGGCACAAAAGCTCTGTCCCAGAAGCACACCACATCCCCACGTTTGTTTATCTACTTCCACTGTTTCCTCCATCCAAACAGCCTTAAACTTTGACAAATAACAGGGCTTCCCTGGTAGCATTAGGACCAGTTTGCGGTTGACCAATCAGAACCATTGGTGGTGAAAGACTGAGCAAACTAAGTTACCGATTTCTTTGCTGGTCACACCTAGAGCAACTAGATACTGTTACACACCTGCAACGTGACATACTTTCTTTACAACAAAGTTCCCAGACAAATAATTGCACACTCACTGCAAGCTGACAAACTTTTTGACAACAAAATTCCCAGACAAATCATTACATACCTGCTAAAAGGTGACAAACTTTTTTTACAACAAAGTTCCCAGACAAATTGTTACACAACCGCTACAAGCTGACAAACTTTTTTACAACAAAATTCCCAGACAAATTGTTACATACCCGCTTCAAGCTGACATACTGTCTTAAGTTTACAACGAAGTTCCCAGACAAATTGATGCATTCTTCACATAACGGGTAGGTTATACGAAATTGACGTACAATGTATACAGGTAAACCATTTGTGTGGTTTTGTTGTTATTGTTTCTGCTTGACTTGTTGTGAAAAACATGTACTCACCTTTCCTTTATAAGTGAATCCATGTGATAAAGCTAGTCTTCTGGCCTCTTCCTCTCCTCCTACCACATCAACTGCCCATTGGTTACTGTACAACTTGGGCTTTTCTGCACCTGAGGTACCTCTAGATACTAGAAGTACCAGGACTGTAGCTAGCAGCAGCAGAAGTGATGGTGGGTGCATTGTGGAGGGATATTGCTTTTCTTCCAGTAAATATTTCTGTAAATGAAAGAAACACAGAGGGGTTGAAGGCAACAGCATTTTTACTAGTAGTTTCATACATATTGGATACACATTTGCACTCATTTGTCCGCTTGGAAGAAATCTTGGCATCTGAAAGGGTATTCATCATTTTACCATGCATCATACCACACAGTCTAAATCTGGAAATGTCAGAAGGCACGGACGGGCACGGGCCCATGTGCACATGACTGTACAAGTGACTTACTACCTGCGGTCGTTTTGTGTCATGATTTTGGTATTTCCACACATATGGCTACAATAGAGGTGTTGGAGGAGAATGGTAGAGGGATGTCTAGGATAATACAGGACTGTCAGAATTAAAAAAAAAATGCTTGTAAGTTAGTAAAAGACTTTAGTTAGTAATGGTACACCATTAAATGATATAAATCTTGAGAAAAGTCAGTCCTTTCAGCAATGATGGAAAAAAACTGAAACAAAAAACTGAAACAATAACAGACAGGATAAGAAATTGAAGAATAAAGGATGCATTGATATCACATATTCAAGAGATGAGAAGCATGATGACAAGTGTAGAACATAATTTGGGTAAGTTCCGATTTCTTTCAATGTGTTGATTATCTAAGCAGCTTGCTGAAGACAGCGGTTTGGACCTGCAGCAACTTCCCGCAGCGATGGATGACAAAGAGGGGTGGAGGAAACCTGCAATGTGGAGACTCCAAGCGAGCTCACCGGAGTGAGTGAGTGTGTGAGAAATTATCTTAGACTGATCATAAAATTGTGTACTTAGAGATCACTGAATGTGTCATAATTATATGATTTATCAAATGCCTAGTACTAGTAATGCAGTGTTCATTCTTGATCAAGCAAAACTCTCCACACTGCTATCATACTGGCCACCAACACACACATGAAGTGCTCACAAATAGATGGACTGAACTATCTACAATTACAAACTGTTAATGTCCAGTGTCCAGCAACTTGAGCAAGCAAAACTGTCATAGTAAAACTTATGGATGAGAGGAGATGTGATAAAAGACACGAGCAAAAGCTAGCATAGTTTTAGATGTCACAGATCCAATGACCAAAAACAGTGAGTCTTAACAAATGATGCCTGATTGCACACAGCGAAGAAGTTTGACTATGGAGCATGTTGCGTGTACGGTGACTGTAGACCACCCGGGTGCGCACTTTAGTCCTGGGAAATCATTTGTTGCTCTTCTCACGATATCTCCCTCCCTGTGCCACATCACTCGGGAAAAGCTCCTATTGTTCACAAATAAAAGGAAGATCGACCTCCTAACAAAACACGCCTGACTTCCTTACCTGAGAAAAATGGATGCTTTTGTGGGGGTGAGAGCACTTGCGTACTCACGGCGACAATCCCACCTGACAGAACGTCAAGCCCCGGCCGTCGTCACCTCATTTTCTGCCAACAAGTTTAACTTACAGAAAAGTATCTAGCTGTAACGAACGACGTAACGCACATCCGTGGATCTTTGACGATTAGAAGGTGTGCGGTTGGAAGCCTCGGTTGTCGTGTTTTCTTTAGAAACGTGGAAATTTTAAAGAAGAGACTGTTTCACGTAAGCAGGAAATGGCAAATATGGCGAGGTCGTCATCCCCCGCTGAAATCTCGTCGTTTGCAAATCTCGTGAGATCGGGCCCTTGCCGGTGGATCCGTCCATTTCCATTTTGTTCTGGGGGTTATAAAAAGTGTTTCGACCGTAACTAAAGAAAACAAGTGCCACAAAAATGCTATTTAATGATAAAACTCTATTATTGGTACTTTTGTATATACAAATTAATGTTTTTTCAAGATATTGATTATCTAAAATTATAAAAAAGATTAATATAATTTACATATAAACTCAATAAACTCAACATATACCTAATAGTAATAGAGCTGTCCAAAGATGCTATGGAAGATCTCACTAAAGTTTAGGGTCAAAAGTTGTGTCTTATCTTACATGCTACTCATGAAATATCAACAACCCTGACTAATGATGGAAGTTTTTACTAGTATAGATTGTTTATTTAGTTTTTAGTATTGAATTTATTACTATTTTAAAGCATTCTTAGAAACCATTGTCTATTTATGAATAGCAACCCCCATCATAGAAGTAGTCCATCCCAAAGAAAGTTGGAAAAGATGGCTGCCGCCAGTGGTTCCGGTGGGGCTGCCAAACCTTCCCGAAAGAAGAAATTTTCTGAGCTTGGGATCGACGAATGGCTGATAAAACAGTGCGATAGCTTGGGTATCAAAAGCCCTACCTTTGTACAGGAGAACTGTATACCACCGATTCTCAAAGGTACGCAATCACATGCTTTTCCCGTAGATCACTTCATGGCACGTTTTTCTAGCAGACGCCATATCCCCCATGCATATGCATGATCACGAAAAAATGTAGTAAGAAGCCAGAAAAAGGTATTAAATATCTGTTAGTGCGACAACCAAAATAACCTCACTCATGCTTATTGAAGCCCTATACTGCACATTGTCTTTTTCCAAGTCTGTAAGAATAACCACAAAAGAAAGGTTGTAAATTTAAAAGTCACAAAAAATTTAAATAACAGAAAGTGCAAAGACGTTTCAGTTTCGCCATATGACAGTATGAATATTTACAGTCCCTAATTTACCTTCAACCATAAACATCATTTGATGAACATAGACGTTTGTACAAAATATACCTCTGATGTTTTTGAACATTGTTATTGCACCTTACACTTTCAGTTTTTGATTCCTGCTGCCAGGTACTTTCATCATGTGACACTCTGTGACTGTCACAGTGAAAATGCACTGTTTATAATTTTTATTTTAAAATTTTGAGTCAAACGAATTCTATTCGAGAGCCAGCACGCAGTGCCTTATCTGTATGGACAGGTATATTATCACCGTATAGACAGGATGTCAATGGGGAAAGTTGTGTAAGGGACAACCAAAAGTTGCCACATTAGCTAGGTGGCCCTTACATATACATACGTGTGGTCCCTTGCACAGGTTTTACTGTAAAAGTACATTTCCTTAAAAAAAAATGTAATGTTTCAGGTCGAGACTGTATAGGATGTGCCAAGACAGGCAGCGGGAAGACAGCTGCCTTTGCGCTGCCCATCCTGCAGAAGCTCAGCGAGGACCCCTATGGGATCTACTGTCTAGTTCTCACACCTACCAGGTCAGTCTGATACTGATGGTGGATTCACAAAGTACAAAATAATACAGATACAGTTTATGTACACAATTTTCAGGTGGTGGACATGACAGATCATTGACCTCATTTTTGTTCTGTCATGCCTTGTGTTTGAGAAATTCAGTGTAATATGCAAGAAACAGTGTGAATGCTGTATGTATGGAAAGTGTAGCGTCCCTCTGGCACCAGATGGTTCATACTTATAGGGCAGCTTCCATCTCTGTTTTAAAAGACCTTGAGCCACACAACTTTGTGCAATCACTACAGCAGGGAGCTAGTCCTGTGTTTGTGGCATAAGCGTTCAACTACCATACTTATCCCAAAATGCTTAGTGCTAGTCAGGTCAAGCAGTATGTGCCATGTAAATACATGTATCATAAAAGTCTTTGGTATGAGTTGGCCGAGGATCCAACTGACAACCCACTGAATACAAGTCGTACACTCCACCTGCTTGGCCATTACAGTGGTAATGTGGCAATTGCACTGGTATGGTATACATACATGGTCCATGTTGCTTGGCTTGTATCAAAACCTTGCTGCTGCCTACAATTATCATCATCTTGATTATGATGCAATTTTTTCTAGTAAATTTTGATGAAAACATTCTGCGTCTCAAAGTACTTGGTGCATAGGCCTTTTTTATCTCTATGTTCTGTGCTCAATTTTCTTTGAAACATGTGTAAAATAGATTTTCAGGGTAAATTTTCTCCATGAAAATGAAAGTTGATCATTTTGCAGAGAGCTGGCCTTCCAGATCGCCGACCAGTTCCGAGTGCTGGGGAAACCCATCGGTGTGAGGGATGCTGTCATCACAGGGGGCATGGGTAAGTACATGTACCAGTCATGTGGAGTAGGTCTAGATGGATTGTGATTGAAAGATGGATGGTTTGATTCTAAAAAAAATTACATACAATTATTATGTGGAATAGGTCAAGATGGATCTGTGTTTAAAACAGGGATGATTATTGAAAGATATATGTACTTACATTTTATAGTTGATCATGCATACCTTAGATAGTTGATCATGGATACCTTATTTTCGTATGAAACAAATTTTGTGCCCTGGGCACTTAACACCTATTTCCTCACTCAATTAACCGTGAGTGGATCAACCTTACACTATTACAGTCACTCAGAAATCTGTATGTTACACCTGAAGGCTATGTACCAATTATATGAGACAAGCAAAAAATAGCTTGAATGTCGAAGTGGTAAAGTTTGATACAGGTATATTTTTTTGTTCTATGGTTGATTCATTAATTTTTTATCTTTAACCTTATATGTTCATTATTCCACATGATAGGTATGATAGACCAGGGTTTGGAGCTGTCAAAGAAACCCCACATCGTGATCGCCACACCAGGGAGGATAGCAGACCACCTCCGCAGCTGTGACACTTTTACTTTGAAAAAGATCAAGTTTTTGGTAAGTGTTGTATTTCTTCAGGTTCCTCTACCACAATACTATTAGTAGCTGACATGAAAACGATTCCTGTGGAGGAGGAGAGCTCATAATGTGACCTTGTAGTGACTTGTTATATTTGGAAACCAAACTGAACCCACTAGAAAACTTCTTTTCCCCCTGATACTGGAAATAAAGTTCTTCTAAAAATGGACAGGCTTACATTACTCTAAGCTGTGTAATGCAAACTCCACTTTCCCTGGATGTAACTGGCCCTTCCCTGCTAGGGTGCCGGTCAGATATTGGTTGGGTGAGATTCAATCAAGCCAACAGTCATATTTCAATCAAGTAGTCCATTCATATTATGATATATATCTCAATGATTGATTGATTGATGTCTGTGAATACTTGAGGTGCCTGAATCACAATACATGTATGTACATTTGATGACCGTTGCCATGTTGATTCCAGGTTATAGACGAGGCAGACAGGCTCTTACAGGACAACTACGGTGAGGACCTACAGGAGATTCTGGCTGCAGTTTCCCCCAAGAGGCAGACACTGCTGTTCAGTGCCACCATCACAGACACACTACAGCAGCTTCGCACTGTTGCTATGCAGGAGCCTTTCTACTATGAAGCCCCAGCTGAGTGCGTATATATTCCTGGATCATACTTTATAGTAATTCACCTTGTTGTAACCTCAATACGGTCAATAGGGACCCATCTGTCAGTGAGTAAGTAGGCAGTTATAATGTGCTCAAGGCACCTCCTTCAAAACATTTTACATTCCTTCTGAAAGACGATGTAGCACCAACTAGGACACCCTTCTCTGAACTCGAACCAGGGTCTCCCAGTTACTGAAACACGCTCCTAGTCCTAGCAACTGGCCCAACAGGGGGTAAAAAAAACCCACCTAGATTGAGGCAGTGTAAACACAGGTTATCCCAGCTATCAACTACTTGGAACCAGGAGCTCAACTGTGAGATACAGGGACGTTTGATACCACATGATACAGTAATTGGTAAAATTTTCAAGTGACAAGTGTCAGTTCAGTCTTTTGATTGAAAAAATGGCAATGCATGTACATGTAATGGAAAAAGAGTTCAGGACTCTCACATAGTTGTTGTTCAGACAGCATGGCCAGGAATAACCACCACTCATTCATGTTCAAAAGGTCCCCTGTCTGCATGCAAGTGAACTGCAGCACCTGCATGCTGACAACTGCCAGAATTATTGGTTTCATTCTTTTGCAAACAGATCAATAGATGTTGCTTAGTCTGAAATGGATCCTTGGTGCCACCATGCTATGCAATGTGGAACTGCATGTGTGTATATTGAAAGTTGATCTTTTTCGTTGTGCTGTCTTTTCCCTGTCCAATATTCTAGCCACTGCGCAGTGCAGCACCAATGCCACATCACTGACATATGTTACGTGGGAAATATGTAGTTTTGGAGCTCCAACCTAAGGTCTCGTCCTCATCATATGTCAGACCTTGGGGTCTAAGTTGCACCTAAGCACTGGCGGATCCAGAAATTTGGTAACAGGGTAACAGGCCACCCCATTACCAAATTTGCATTACCACTTAGACAGGTAGGCAGGCCACCCTCTGGATCCGTGCAAGCTTAGTAGGTTATCTGCAATGATACACATCATACACAAGTCCCTTTAGTGGTAGTGATATGGGGTCCTGCTGTTCTGCACATAAATAAGATTCTGTGGATTTGCTAGGTCCTGATCCCGAGATGTTGTTAGGGATTGCATTCATCATTTCAGATTGTGATGTAAACCCCATCCGGGAGCTTCAGGTATTGGACAGATGTCAAACTTCAGGGAATTAAGGAATCCAACAGGTTTTGAGCAGAATAGCAGTGGCCTTGTGTGTTTGGCTGAAATTGCAAGCCACAAGAAAGCCTCACTGTACCACTAGCTGATGATGAAGCCTCATGCATCAACTCAGTTCAATATGACTGTTTTACCCTCTTTATAGAAATATTGTGTAATGATGACTTCTGGTGTCTCTTTTCATGTAAAAAGTTCTATTATCACCTCTGTAATAACATTATAACAATAACTTTCATCCTAGATTCAGTGTGTCACATATTGCGTACATTGACATAATTTGGCCAAGTTTTTTATCATCGCTCACACCTCTGTGTCTTAACTCTCGATAAGAGAACACAAGAATTTGTTTAATCCCGAAAAGTGCTACATTATGCACATAACGAACAAACAGACCTGAAAGCTGCAACTGCTGTGTTACGCGAAAGGATCGTTACACTGGCCATAGAGACATAGATACAGCAAGTTTTGTTGAAATAGTTTTCTTTCTCTTGAACCAAGTTGGGTCCATATTCGTTTGCAGTATCCAACTTGAGGTATCAGGAGGGAGTGTAGACGGTAAATGTGACTGCCGATAGGGAAAGATTTATAAATCAACAAAGACGGGCTGAAAGGCAACTGCAAACGGCCAGACGAAATCACCCGTCAGAACTGATCAACACATACAGAATATCGTATGTCGATGGATGTGGGTACTGAGATTTACGTGACTGTTGGCGCGAGATGTAGCCAACCGTACGTACGGAATCACAAGTGCGAAGTGAGCAGTGAGGGAGATAACGTATTTCAGGGGATGTGACCCTTGAAGTGATATGACAAGAACAATCATGTCAAATTAGGGGGAATATTAACCCATACACAACTGCGGGCAGATGTCGCCGACAGCGTGCAAAATGGAGCGCATCGTACACGGCAATCGAAAGGTCGCGGAGGTCGTAGGTCGCGCCCGGGGCCATCGGTTCATTGATTGGGGGATGAATGAAGTGCCAAAACGGGCCATTAACTGAGGTGTGGAGGCCAACTTGGCAGTCCATCAAAATTGCTGTGGGGATGCGAGGCGCTGGGGTGTCGATAATGATAGAGTGGGTGGCTGGGGAGGGATCACCGTACTTGCCCCGCATGCTTGAGCAGGGCACGGAGGGCAACTGGTGGGGGATTGCCCCTTCCCACCCCAATAAATTTTAATAGTCTCCCAGATTGATCCCATCTCTAATTGATATATAGAGCGTACCTGGTCGGGAGGATATTGAGGAAGACCGTTATACGGCCCGCTCCTCTCGTCCGTCTTCCCCGCTTCACCAGAGAAGCCGTTCTTCTGATCACACCACATTATTGGCTTGATTGATTTATTCGCGGCCCCAGTTTGACCTTGGGTCTCCAGTTCAATTGCCTGGACCAATCAATGAGCAATTTCTGAGGCCCCCACCGAGTAGAGCTAATCTGCACTTTATATTCTCATTGCGAGCTGATCAGATGATTTGTGAAAATGATGAATCGGCACTTCTTGCTCCGGCACCTCTTCGATCTTTCGGAGGGCCGTGCTGGAATCACCTGGCAAGGTAGATAATGCGGGGTCGTTTCTCTTTGGGTTTTGGCCTCTTTCTTTGTTATAAATCGCGGGATTGATTTATTAATATCTCGATCAATCTGAACAAGCCAGGTTGTGACCTTGCTTTGGTTGAGTGCTGATGGTGGTTGATAGCCTGGCACTCTTGAGAGGCTTGTGTTACCACAAGGGGACTACGGGATCTTCATGACACTAGGTAGTGCAAGCGAATTTTTCACTGCGATGTTGAGCAGAAGAATTATTCCTCTCAATCACAACACACTGCCATCAAGCCAAAATGTAAAGATTGTTCTGCAAATTGCACAGCATTGAAAACATACTTCTTGCAAAGGTAAAAACTCAACCTCGTTAAAAAATGATCGCTAACCTAAAAACTCAACCCTATAAAAAATACAGTCATGTCGCTCAAAAGTCTTTACGAAAAGCCACAACTTTGGACTTGTCTACTTGTAGTGATGTCACTTGTGCATATGTGTTCAACCACGATACTTTCAAATACTGAGTGCTAAGCAGAGAAAGCAGTATGTTTTTGATATGACTCGGCCAAGGATGAAACTCATCTCTAGCATTGGAGTGTGAGTACACAACAGTGATGTCTGCAGTATGAATTGTTTTACATGGAACAGAAGCTTCACTTGCACTATGGTGATGCAGTGCCACCTAGCTATTTCCCACTAAAGGACAAGTAGTTAAGTGTTATGAAGGAATTGAATTGTGGTTCTGCTGTTGGGTATGCCTCTGGAGGTGTGTCTAGGTACCGTCACTACAGTAGTTGCTATGCTCCTTCTGTCTCTTTCAACATTCCTTCACCATGAGTTCTCTTCCTATGTGCCTTGATTGTGCCATTGAGGACAACCTAAGGTTATGTGGCATAATTGCAAAGTATTTGGCCCAGAACTTCAAGTTTCTTGCTTCGAATCCTGTACAGTAATGCTACTAATCTTGTGCCTTTTTGAAAGGCACTTTACATGACTTTCTTCACTTCCCTCAGGTAGAAATGAGTAACTTGCTTAGGTTAGGTTAGTAACATTCCTCGGAAAGGACGTTGAAAAGTGCCACACACTGAGCACATTAAAGATCTCACCATACTTGTTGAAAAGAGAAGGGATCCTTCGAATTCCCAGTGTAAGTTTATCGAACCTAACATTATATGGTATATAGGCTTTGGAATCTTCAATAAGTTGAAGTAGGCAGCTTCAAAAGAGAAAGAACTTGGATAGTGCCAGGTAGCTCTGCTAGCAGTTTGTAGGGATGTTGGGTGTCTTGGGGTCTCTTCTGCAGAATCTTCAATAAGATGAAGTTGTCAGCCTCAAAAGAAAGAAGAAGAGCCATAGCAGAAATGAACAGAGTTGTTGCATGCCTTCAGGTCTCTCTTGCAGGTCTCCTTGTATTGTAAGAATGAGAACTGTCAGTAAGTGACTGACAACACATTCTGTGTGCCTCTCCAGAGTGGCCACAGTGGAGACGCTGACACAGCACTACGTCCTGATGCCCCCCTACGTGAAGGACGGCTACCTGGTCCACATCGTCCAGAAACTGCAGGAGGAACATGAGGGCTATTCTGTCATCGTCTTCACCAACACCTGCAAGTAGGTCTGGACTCTGAAGCAACACAGATGGAACTGTAATTCTTGATTGGAGATTGAAATAAACAAACAAACAAACAAACTGTAGTCTGTATAATGTATATGTCAGGGTAGAGACTGCGATCTGGTAGAAGAGATCGCGATTGGAGTTTCTGTTGACAGAGACTCCGATCGCGATCTCTACCAGTAGAGTCGCCGATTTTAACAGATTGTAGTCTCTACCCTGACATATATGTTCGGAAAGATTTTTGATTTACTCAAGAATACCCCAAGCCTAGGTTCCATCCTATAATGTTAACTTACCAGGGTTCCATACATGCTCCCTTACAAATCTGCCGGGATATTCTCAAATTCAAACCATGATGATTTCACATAATCAGCTAGCTCACATGGCTTCTTTTGTTCAGATGACAAATACCAAAGTCCAAACATGCTGCCTTATTTTTCATGTGACCGTGTTGTTGTGGAACTGGGGTAACAAATCTGCTACACATGATCATCACTTGACAACCCAAATACAGCTGCACACCTGCATTGAATACTGGCACATTTATTGTGTTTTAGACAGGAAGTTTTTGAAGGACCTAGTAATGAAGACTTTTTTTCTCTCCCAGGAATTGTGAACTGGTTGCCATGATGCTGACCAAGTTAAAGTTCTCCTGTGTTGCCATCCACTCCAAAATGTCACAGGTACCCTTTTCTGTCATTTCCTTCAGCCGATGTCTACTTAGGTCCTTGATTGCAAACTGCACACTACAAAATGTACGGGGGATGAACTTTGCTCCATATTAATGCTCTAGCCTGACTAAAATCGTGCTCCTAGCGGCCTGCCTTACAGTTGCCACCACCTAGGAGGGGGGCATTAACCCCAGCCAGCGAGAGATTGTGTAAATTTATCACGTTATAAAAGTTCTCATGGCAACAGATGTTGCTAGCAGGTAAGTAGGCTGTCTATGCTGATATCTTGAAAGAGGAAAACGATGATGACTAACTGCACCATATCAATCTGTACCATGTAGCAATTAATGATCATGGAATATCTTCATTTATCTAAATAGTACAGGACTTCATGTTCACATATTTTCTTCAAATTATATCACATTCACAGGCTATTTCATTGATTGGAGAGGACTATTGCAATTTGTAAAGGAGCAAAAGTTTTACATAGAAGCTGAAAACTTGATGAACTGTAATTGACTTCAGTCTCTGTTATTTTTCTATTCTCCAGAGAGCACGCCTTGCCTCCTTAGCTAAGTTCAAGTCCAACGTTGTAAAAGTTCTCATTGCAACAGATGTTGCTAGCAGGTAAGTAGGCTGTCTTGAAAAATTATATTCTGTTAACAGTGAAAAGGCTTTCAGCAAGTGACAACAAAAGAATCAATAGAATGTAGTTTTGTATAGTGTAGCTTAAACCTGTAGAAAAAGGTTACCTGCTATCTCTAATAGAAACAAGACTTACTATCACATTGTAAAAGTTTCCCACACTCCTTTCTCTGTTTTAAAAGTCTGAAGTCAAACCCTTCAAATAGATTTAGAATAGATGTCATTCCCTTTAATTTATATTTCATTTTCCCTCTTTGTGAAGTGTACAATTCTGTATACTACTGTTTTAATTTGTTTGAAATTGGCTTTACCAAGTTTTTTTTTATTTTATTTCAACAACCGTTATTTTTCACATGCAGCAT